>NC_053492.1:438185460-438392960 GCF_905171775.1 Rana temporaria
GTCACGAGTGATCGCGGTCATCGCTCCCGCCAGGCACTCGCATCGGCACCGAGCAGGGGGCAGGCGCCCCTAGTGGCCACAGAGCAAAATTACATTACATAACGTGATTTTGCGCAGCCAAGCCAACCTACCGCAGTAAAACCCCATTGTGAGTAACAGTAAAACAAATCTTAAAGCGGAGGTCCGCCTAAAAAATATATATAAATGGACACTTACCTTTCCAGGGTGCCTGCGATGTCGGCTGCTGAAGCCAATCAATCGCTCGTCTCTCGGCTGCCCCTGCCGCCATCCTCGGTGAGGGAATCAGGAAGTGAAGCGTTGCGGCTTCACTTCCCGGTTCCCTACTGCACATGCGCGAGTCGCGCTGCACGTCCTAACTGGTCCCCGCTGTCTGGGACCTGTGTGTTTCCCAGAAGACAGTGGGGGGGGCGGGAAGGGGCGTGACCCCCGCGGGAGTCTATTCCCAGAAGTGGGTGCAAATACCTGTATTATACCGGTATCTGCACCACCCTCCCCCCTGAAAGGTGCAAAATGTGACACCGGAGGGGGAGAGGGTTCCATTTTTGTGTGGACCTCCACTTTAATGCCTAAGCACAATTTTGAAACGTTGGGAAAACTGTACATATCATCACAAAAAAATTTGCGCAACCTTGTTTTTTTCAGGACAAATTGGTCTTTTTTTGGTGGTAAATGGTAATGGATATCTCCCTATTTTTTTTATTATTATTATCAAAGGAAAACTGAACCAAAATAGTAAAAAAATATTTATTTAAAAAATGTAGCTGTATATTTTTTGCTACTCCCATAATCCTACTTCCAAAGAACAACCCAACATAAATTCTCCTGCTCCTGATGATCGCATTGACACCACATATGTGCATGTTAGTTGTTGTTTGTACCTGTAGAACCGCCCAAAAAACAATCATGCTCATTAATACAAAAAATAAAATAAAAAATCCTGTAAAAAAAACACTGAGGCCTCGTACACATGACCGAACATGTCTGCTGAAACTGGTCCGTGGACCAGTTTCCGCGGACATGTCCGACCGTGTGTAGGGCCTAGCGGACAGGTTTCCAACAGACAAAACTTTCTTAGCATGCTAAGAAACATGTCCGCTGGAAAGCTGTCCGTCGAACATGTCCGATGGTCAGTACGACTCATCGGACATGTCCGCTGGCCCGAAATCCCGTGCATGCGTCGAAGTGATTCGACGCATGCGTGGAAGCATTGAACTTCCGGGTTCGCGCACGTCGCCGCATCATCGTCGCCGCCATGTCACCGCATTTTCAGTCCGCGGGGAATTTGGTCTGATGGTGTGTACACACATCAGACCAAATTCTGCCAGCAGACATGTCCGATGAAAACGGTCCGCGGACCGTTTTTATCGGACATGTAGGGACGTGTGTACGAGGCCTGACACTGACCTTGGACTTTGACCCTGACCTTAACCCAAACACTAACCCTGGCACTGATCTATATCAGAAACATAAAAAGAGAAAAGGACCGACCTTGTTCAAAAACTGTAATAGCAGTAGTCATACTCACAAAAGAGCATATACAAACATTAATCAAACCTTTATCTAGGTATTTATTATTTTATTATTATTATTATTTTATTTTTTTACACATACATTTTTTATGCAAAGAGAGAGAGAAATGATGCATCTCTCTCCTCCATTTGCAGAGAAAGGAAAAAAAAAAAAACGAGGGCGGGCGTCACAGTTACTGATCAGGTGATAAAAAATAAAAAAATAGAATTTCTTCATAAATTTTGGCCAAAATGTATTCTACTGCATGTTTTAGATTAAAAAAATCCCAATAAGTGTATATTGATTTGGTTTGCGTGAAAGTTATAGCGCCTGCAAACTATGTTGTACAGTCATGGCAAAAAATATTGGCACCCCTGTATTTCTGTCAGATAATGCACCACTACGCCCAAAAAAATGTTGTAATTATGTTTAGGCATTCTGGTGTTTATTTATTTTGTTTGTATTGGTATGACACAAAAAAGTGGAGAAGCAAAGAGCCAAATCTGACACATTCTACGCAAAACTCCAAAAATAGACAGGACACAATTATTGACACCTTCTCAAAATTGTAAAAAATAATTGCATTCCAAGTTTGTGACGCTCCTGTAATTTGAAATTAAACTCACCTGTATCAATTAACAGGTGCTGGCAATATAGAAATCACACCGGCAACCAGTTAAAATGGTGAAAATTTGACTCAACCTTTCTGTTGTGTGTCTCTGTGTGCCACAAGAAGTATGGAGAAGAGAAAGAGCAGCAAAGAATTGTCTGAAGGAATTTTTAAACTGACTGATTTTGCTGATCTTCTAAGGTTAGCAGATGACATCACTCATAAAATCACATGACAGAGGATAGTTGATAATGTCACCTGTGATTTGTTTTCTTTTTACATTATGGTGCTTTTGTTTGATTTAGGCAATGGCACTGACGTCTTGGTTCAGGTGGAATGAGTCCAATTTAAGACTATCTCAGAGGAACCCCTCAGACATGGTGGTGGATACACTTATGATGGAACTCAGCTGGCAGATGAAGCAGGCCGAGAAACAGCATCGTGAGAAGGAGAATGAGTATCGGAAGATCAAGACTGGGGTGGACTACAGCTGGCTGGTTAGTTACCCAAAGCATAATTTTGACATTAGCCCCGGAGAGAGGCTCCAGTTGGAGGATTCCTGCAGCAAGATCCACCCATCCTATTGCGGGCCAGTTATCCTCAGGTAAAAAGTCTTCCTTTTATGCTTGTGATTTCTAAAGCTTTGCCCGGCAGGTGGCAAGTCAACAATCGGAAGAAAGTGGTCCCTCTACCCCTCCTAATTTTTTTTGCTAAACCTAGCCCCAGGGCTGGATTTTCTCTCCCTGCCCCCCCAAGGCCAGGTTCCACAATGCACCCCCTCCCCGCCAACCGAACCCCCCCCCCAAATCAATGGAGAATGTGCGGCACGGTTAGATCAAATATGTTTTGTTTGTTTTTTTACTTTTTTATCACTTTTTTTTTTTTTTTTATTTGTAGCTTGTCGCTTACTTTCTTAAATGTTTGTATCATTTTCTTATTATTTTTCTTATTATTTTTCTTATTCTTTACTTTTTTATTTTATTAATTTAATTAATTATTATTTCTTATTATTTATTTATTTTTTATAAAATTTTTTTCACTTAACTTTTTTGCTATCATACAGGAGAAAACAATTTCCTGTGTGATAGCAATTGAAGGTGACATGTTCTCTTTATTGACCCTGTCACCTCCAAAACAGGAGTCCTAGCACCGTGCTAGAACTCCTGTCACAGCTGAGATGGGAAGAGCACAGCTCTCCCCTCTCACTGTGTACATTGGCAGCAGGGACAGGAGACAGACTCGGGGGGAGGACGGAGTCCCGAAGACAGAGCCAGCAGAGAGAGGTATGTGGGGTGGGGGGGAGAGGGGAGGACGGACGGGAGCACATATTTTACAAGTGATTTCGGCGACATCGCCGCAATCACTTGTTAACGAGCGAGTGGATTCCCCCATAACTTACCGCCCTTAACTGTATCTTCCGGGCGTAGGGGGACTCCATGCCACTGCCGCCCCTTGGAGCCCCCCCCCCCCCAAGGCCTGGCCTCAGTGGCCTTGTGGGAAATCCGGGCCTGCCTAGCCCACTTATGGTGCCAATATCCAGTGAGGGCACCCTGATTTTGCCACTGAGGGCTTTTCTTTGTAAAGTTGGAGTACAGATTGTTTGGCCTTGAAACTGGGTTCCAGAGTCAAGGAGGTCAAGCCCTTAGTTTTATGCCGCGTACACACGATCGGATTTTCTGTTGGTAAAAACCTTAATGAGTTGGTTTACAAATAAAGCAAATTAAAACTAAACACTAAAAAGTGGTATAATAAGGAATCAGGTGCCCCAGGGTTCAAATTACTGTCAGCTGTTGCAACCTCTCTTTCGTCTTAGGCCTTGTACACACGACCGAGTTTCTCGGCGAAAACCAGCAAGAAACTTGCTGTTTTTTTTTTTTTTGCCGATGAAACCGGTCGTGTGTACACTTTTCGACGAGGAAACTGTTGAGGATCTCGTCGAGCCAAAAAGAGAGCATGTCTTCTTTTTCCTCGACGGGAATGGAGAAAATTGGCTCGCCGAGATCCTCAACAGCCTAACAAGGAACTTGACGAGCAAAACAATGTGTTTCGCCTGTCGAGTTCCTCGGTCGTGTGTACGAGGCTTCACGCACACGTGGACCACCGTTTGTAAATGTCTCCTTATAGTCTAACTTTTTCAAATGGTGGGCCTTGTGGGGCAGTTAAAAGCGATCATACTATCAAATCAATTCTCAGTGCTACAGAGCTATATTTAGGACAAGAAAACAATCTTCCATTAAGAATCTTTTTTTGCAAATCATCAGGCTACAACTGTGGTTTGTAAATTGCTAACATCGTCATGGCAACCGAGAACTGGTCAGACTCACCATAAACATATAATTTAATCTGCCATCGTCCTCAGAACAAATACTTAAATTTTTCAGTATAATGAACACCAGTCCAGAGCATGATGTCTTAAAGAGGAGTGATACAGTGAGATGCAACCATGAATTTCCTGTTGATATACGTAGTTAAAGTGGAGGTCCCACAAAAAAATATATTAAAAGCCAAAAGCTACAAATACTGCAGCTGCTGATTTAATAATAATAATTGGACACTTACATGTCCTGGGTGCCAGCGATGTCGGCTGCCGAAGCCGACCAATCGCTCGTCTTTTGGCTGCCCCAACCGCCATCCTCTGTGAGGGAATCAGGAAGTGAAGTGTTGCGGCTTCACTGCCCGGTTCCCTACTGCGCATGTGCGAGCGGCGTGGCCCATCCTCACTGGTTCCTGCTGTCTCCTGGGACCAGTGTGTTTCCCAGAAGACAGCGGGGGGGGGCGCTAATTCCAGGAAGAGGGTGAAAATACCTGTATTATACAGGTATCTGCACCCCCCTCCCCCCTGAAAGGTGCCAAATGTGACACCAGGATGGGGGGGGGGGGGTTTGAAAAGCGGAGGTTCACTTTTTGTGTGGACCTCCACTTTAAAAATAGAAATTTCTGTAAGAAATTGAAACTTTGATGGTTTTGGGTCACTTTTTTTCAAATTTTAAGCACTTGTCGACCACCCCATAGCAGATTTACTGCTACAGGGCGGCTGCACTGTGCAGAATTGCTTATATATATATATATATATATATATATATATATATATATATATATATATATATATATATTTATATATATATGTGTGTGTGTGCTCATAGGTTTACACACAGAATTTATTATTTCTTGGCCATTTGTCAGAGAATATGAATAACACAAAAACATTTCTTTCACTCATGGTTAGTGTTTGGCTGAAGCCATTTATTATCAATCAACTGTGTTTACTCTTTTTAAAATCATAATGCCAACAGAAACTACCCAAATGACCCTGATCAAAAGTTTACATACCCTGATAAATTTTGGCCTGATAACATGCACACAAGTTGACACAAAGGGGTTTGAATGGCTATTAAAGGTAACCATCCTCACCTGTGATCTGTTTTCTTGTAATTAGTGTGTGTGTGTATATATAAGTGTATATATAAAAGGTCAATGAGTTTCTGGACTCCTGACAGACCCTTGCATCTTTCATCCAGTGCTGCACTGACAATTCTGGATTCTGAGTCATGGGGAAAGCAAAAGAATTGTCAAAGGATCTGTGGGAAAAGGTAGTTGAACTGTATAAAACGGGAAAGGGATATAAAAAGATATCCAAGGAATTGAGAATGCCAATCAGCAGTGTTCAAACTCTAATCAAGAAGTGGAAAATGAGGGGTTCTGTTGAAACCAAACCACGGTCAGGTAGACCAACTAAGATTTCAGCCACAACTGCCAGGAAAATTGTTTGGGATGCAAGGAAAAACCCACAAATAACTTCAGGTGAAATACAGGACTCTCTGAAAACATGTGGTGTGGCTGTTTCAAGATGTAAAATAAGGAGGCACTTGAAGAAAGATGGGCTGCATGGTCGAGTCGCCAGAAGAAAGCAATTACTAGGCAAAAGCCACAAAGTATCCCGCTTACAATACGCCAAACACGAGACAAGCCTCAAGCCTTCACAGTCATTTGAAGTGATGAAACCAAAATTGAGCTTTTTGGCCACAACCATAAACACTACATTTGGAGAGGAGTCAACAAGGCCTATGATGAAAGGCACACCATCCCTACTGTGAAACACGGAGGTGGATCGCTGATATTTTGGGGATGTGTGAGTTACAAAAGCACAGGAAATTTGAGTCAAAATTGTTTGTAAGATAAATGCAGTATGTTATCATATAATACTGGAGGAACATTTGCATTCATCAGCTAGGAAGCTGCACATGGGACATTCCAACATGACAATGATCCAGAACACAAGGCCAAGTCAACCTGTCATTGGCTACAGCAGAATAAAGTGAAGGTTCTGGAGTGGCCATCTCAGTCTCCTGACCTCATTATCATTGAGCCACTCTGGGGAGATCTCAAACGTGCCGTTCATGCAAGACAGCCCAAGAATTTACAGGAACTGGAGGCTTTGCCAATAGGAATGGGCAACTTTACCATCTGAGAAAATAAAGAGCCTTATCCACAAATACCACAAAAGACTTCAAACTGTCATTGATGTTAAAGGGGGCAATACACCGTATTAAGAACTGGGGTATGTAAACTTTTGATCAGGGTCATTTGGGTAGTTTCTGTTGTGATTATGATTTAGAAAAAGTAAACACAGTTAATTGATAATAAATGGCTTCAGCCAAACACTAACCATGAGTGAAAGAAATGTTTTTGTGTCATCATTCATATTCTCTGAAAAATGGCCAAGAAATCATTAATTCTGCCAGGGTATGTAACTCACAATGTCCCTTCTATTGCTCTCAGCCTCTACCAATTCTCCAAATTCCCTTTTTTTTATTGCTGTGATTTGACTTCCTGTTAGAGGCTACGTTCATCCTCCATTATCCTACCAGCGGCAGCTGGTGCTCCATTTTTTTGGGGGCCGTCCTGCCGCAGTATATATGTGGTGGGTGCTCCGGAACTGGTTACGCACCCCTGCTAGTGTTAAATGGTTTGTCGTGTTTTGTATATGTAGAATATTGGTGACTAGCTGCTTGAGTTCTGATAACTGGGCAGATTAATAATTTTGTGTTCATTAAAGTGGTTGTAAACCCTAATAAAAAAAAAAAACCCCTGCAAGACAAAGGCATAATGAGCTAGTATGCAAAGCATACTAGCTCATTGTGAATTACTTACCTGGGATCGAAGGCCCCACAGCCGTCCTCGTACACCGCTCCGGTGGCCGACATCTCTCCCGGGGGTTACTTACGGTATCGCGGCTCCGGCGCTGTGATTGGCCGGAGCCGCGATGATGTCACTCCCGCACATGCACGCGTGAGCCGCCGGTAACAACACATGGACTGAATCAATGGCAGTGCGCATGTGCCAATGACATCGGCACATGCAGGGGACAGGGAATATCTCCTAAACTGTGCAGGTTTATGAGATATCCTGGGAAGCTACTAGTAAGCCTTAATATAAGCTTACCTGTAGCATAAAGTGGTTGTAAAGGGTTTACAACCACTTTAATGTAACAATAAAAGGAAATACAGTTATGTTTTATGTAAGCCAATAAAGGTGCTGTGGGCAAAATTTTACCAAAAAATTGAATGGTGTCTATTCATTTTGGGTTGTAGCTGGGGAATTGATTTTATTTTGGGGGGTGTGGCTTACAATCTCAAGTAAAAAAAAATTAAAAATCAAAGTTGCTTTTTTTTGTTTTTAGTGCAAAAAATAAAAACACAGAGGTGATCAAATATCACCAAAAGAAATCTCTATTTGTGGGGGAAAAGAGACATACATTTTATTTGGGTACAGCAATGCACAATGGTCAGTTAAGGTAACGCAGTGCCGTATCGCATAAAATGGCCTGGTCATGGGGGGGGGGGGGTAATCCTTGCGTAGGTCAAGTGATTAATACTGCTTTAAAAAAAATAGGGTTGTCCCGATACCGATACCAGTATCGGTATCGGGACCGATACCGAGTATTTGCGGGAGTACTCGTACTCCCGCAAATACCCCCGATACTGAAATAGAATACTTGTTCCCCCCCGCCGCAAACCCGTCGCTGCAAACCGCAAAGCCGACGCCGTTAATCAGCGTGTGGGGAACATTACAGCTTTAGTTTGAATAGCTGTATCCCCGCCGCGTATAGACACTCCCCCTTGCGCAGGATTGGACGGATGATCTGTCCAATCCCGCGCAAGGAGGAGTGTCTATACGCGGCGGGGATACAGCTATTCAAACGAAAGCTGTAATGTTCCCCGCACGCTGATTAACGGCGGCATGTGCGGCATCATCAAGGTATGTAGGACATGGCTGCATTATGTGGGGGACATGGCTGCATTATGTGGGGGACATGGCTGCATTATGTGGGGGACATGGCTGGAATATGTGGGGGACATGGCTGGAATATGTGGGGGACATGGCTGGAATATGTGGGGGACATGGCTGCATTATGTGGGGGACATGGCTGCAATATGTGGGGGACATGGCTGCAATATGTGGGGGACATGGCTGCAATATGTGGGGGACATGGCTGCAATATGTGGGGGACATGGCTGCAATATGTGGGGGACATGGCTGCATTATGTGGGGGACATGGCTGTATTATGTGGGGGACATGGCTGGAATATGTGGGGGACATGGCTGGAATATGTGGGGGACATGGCTGGAATATGTGGGGGACATGGCTGGAATATGTGGGGGACATGGCTGCATTATGTGGGGGACATGGCTGCAATATGTGGGGGACATGGCTGCAATATGTGGGGGACATGGCTGCATTATGTGGGGGACATGGCTGTATTATGTGGGGGACATGGCTGGAATATGTGGGGGACATGGCTGGAATATGTGGGGGACATGGCTGGAATATGTGGGGGACATGGCTGCATTATGTGGGGGACATGGCTGGAATATGTGGGGGACATGGCTGGAATATGTGGGGGACATGGCTGCATTTGGGGACACATTTAAAAAAGTATCGGTATTCGGTATCGGCGAGTACATAAAAAAAAAGTACCGGTACTTGTACTCAGTCCTAAAAAAGTGGTATCGGGACAACCCTAAAAAAAATGTTAGCAGATAAAACCTTTATTTAGTGTGTATACAGTATGGAGCCAACTGGCTGGAGTTCCAGTGTACAGGAGGGACTATTGTGTAGGTAAGATACAGAAGGGACAGGCTCTGATGAAGGACAGTTGGAGACAATGTGACCGCTCTCCTGTTTTGCTGTCCAGGTGCTTATTAAAAAACAGACATAACATCCTTTGATTAAATTTGTGATTTGTGTGACAAAGAATCAAAAGTCCACGCTTTTGCGCTTCACCTTCACTGTTTATTTTGACTTCAATTAGATCGCTGGCGGCATCATTATTAATGAGGCTTAGACAGAGATGAATAGATTAATTAAAATCCAGTGTGAGATGAATCACTTCTTTTCTTTGAGAGACACAATAAAGTAGCAGTCTAATAGAAACATGAAATGTTGAGCGGTACCTTTATTAATCTAAGGGCCTATTCACACCAGGTGCACTGGGCTAAGATGGGCGTCGTTGCCCAGCACAGTCCCAACACATGGACCAGAAAAAGTGCCCTGCGTCCTATTTGTTCAGTTTGCACCACAGTTCTGCAATAGCGTGCCCTGATAAAAAGTTTCATTGCAATGTACTACATGAATGGAATGTTATTTTGTTAAATTCCAATGAAGTTGGAAAAAAACAAAGAAAATATAAAGAACTTTGCAAAGTACACACTATATTTGCCTTTACTAAATCAACCCCGAAGTTCCAACAAGTTGGCAAACAATCTTCGACAATGAGGCTTAACCCATTATAGTGGAGCCTTAGGCAGGGATGGACTGGCCATAGGGACTACAGGGAGTTTCCCGGTGGGCCGATGGCTCAGTGGGCAGTTTTTTAAAACAGAGATGCTGCTTGGAGGACTTTTTTTAACGCCCTGGCAGCGCCCCAGTGTGAAAGCAGGCTTTCACACTGGGACTGCAGCGGAATTGTTTTTCAGTCGCTTTACAGGCACCCAAAAGCGCCTAAAAAATGCCTCAGTGTAAAAAGGGGTCCTACACTCACCCCCTCTCTTTTACACTCACTCTCTTTTTCTTACCATCACCCCCCTCCCTCTCTCACCCACCCCCTCTCACCCCCTTTCCCTCCTCCTCCTTCTCTCTCTCTCTCTCTCTCTCATTCCCCTCTCTCTCACTCTCTCATGATATACAATAATGGATGTAGGGGCCTTTTGGTGGGCGTGATTTTTCAGGGGGGGTGGGGGCAGCATTTTATTGAATTAAAGTGGGCCGGTCTGGATGAAGTCCAGGGCCAAATTTTTGTCCCAGTCCAACCCTGGCCTTAGGCCTCGTACACACGCTAGGTTAACCAGAGGACAGCGGTCTGATGGACCATTTTCATCGGTCAAAATCGATCGTGTGTGGGCCCCTTAGGTTATTAACCCATTGGTTAAAAAAAAGCCAACTTGCTTTAAATTTAACGGATGGATTCCTAACCGATAGGACAAACCCGATCGTTAGTAGGCACAACCGTCGTTGTGTTTTACGTCACCGCGTTCTGACACGATCGTTTTTTTAACCGATGGTGTGTAGGCGCGACGGACCATCAGTCAGGTTCATCGGTTAAACGATGACAACGGTACTTCAGACCGTTCTCATCGGATGGACCGATCGTGTGTACGAGGCTTTACTGTAAAGGAATATACAACAGTCTCTCTCTTTCTACTGTAGAAGACACACCGGGTGGCTTTCTGTCCCCTGCAGCATCTGATAAAGGAGGAGGCTGTAGAGCGGGGTGGCGGTAATAGAACCTGAAGCAGCAGAAGTCCCAACCGATGGACCAGGCTTGATGCCCCTACCCTGTCCCTCCTCCACTGGAACCTCTCTCTACACTAAGCACACTGTCACTCACAAGCAATGTTCTGTCCTTTAGCCTAACCACTTGCACAATGAGCACCAAATGCAGTGAGCTGATGCTCATTATAAGCACTGCCCTCACTAAAGATGGCTGTCAGGGTCATCTAGGGTTGCAGATGACACGTACAAAGGCTTCAGACAAACAAAGTTCCTCTTATCCTCCATTCTCTTTCTGTATCAGCGCTGCAAAACAACAACGCCTACAGCGAGGAGGCTGCACTGCACCTGCTTATACACTTAGGCTTGCCATACAAGGTGCAAAATTCTTTCCTGCAACCACAGGTTG
The DNA here is from genome assembly GCF_905171775.1 of Rana temporaria. NCBI lineage: Eukaryota > Metazoa > Chordata > Amphibia > Anura > Ranidae > Rana > Rana temporaria. Next base: position 438,196,780 of record NC_053492.1, read on the forward strand.
CAGGAAAAAATGTTGCACAATTCCCCCATCAGCACAAGCAGTGAATCAGCAATTCCCCCTGCAGGGCGAAGACAGTGATTATTGCTAGCGGCTATAGCAGCCGTTCGTGATAATCGCAAGAGAATCCGGCAGGCTGGTTGTACCCAAGTTGATCAATGAACTTGATACATTCAGCCTGCCCATTAACGGTTCGAATCTCGGCTGGTTCCTGCTGAACCGGCCAAGATTTGAACCGTGTAGGGCCAGCCTTAGGCCCATGTCACACTGGCAGTACTGATGCTGGTGAGAACTCAGGAGCAGTGAGGTGGTGCTCTCTTTTAGCAGCAAGGCAGCACTCGTGAAAAGGTGTTGGCAGGGGAGTGACATGTATTACTGATCCTGTAGGGTTGCTAGAGAGACATGGGACTTATACAAATGAATGAGCCAGAAGAGTGACTCCTCCCCCTCCCACTGTTCCGACAGCTTTGCATCAAGTTTCAATCAGAGACAGAGAGCCTAAAGGCAAACAGCTGCTTCTATGCCATTTCTTTAACAAACCTATATTGCTTTTTGGTTGTTTTGGCATAGGTGCATCTTGAGTTTATTTATAAAGCAAACATTTTATTGTATATGTAGCGCCTGGTTACTTTGGGTACTGGTGCTATTTAAATTTAGAGGGAGATCAGAGTGTAATTAAACTCTGATCCAAATTGTTATGTGCAAAACAGGGTCTCTGTCTCAGCTTGACTGTGCTGTGGGCTTATTCTCCTTTCTTCTTCAGCTTTACTTTCCTCACCACAAGTTTTATTGTTTTTACCCGGCTGGGTAATAAAGAGCACAGCAAAGAGCACCTGTTGCGCATATTCCTTTACTTCTACTAAATGCATCATGCACCCCTAGGAATTCGGAAGAGCCACGAGGTAAATGTGCCACCCAAAATAACCAGCAGCTCCTCCGGGGGTAGTGCTACATATTGTACAAGAATTAATCAAAAACATTTTATCAAAATTATGACCCCAAACTTTTAAAGTTTGTTTAACCCCCTCCCGCCCGGCCTACTGTAATATGAAGGCTGAGATGGAGCCCTGTTTTTCTGGGAGGACGTCATATGACACAGACACAGCCGATGACAGATCAGTGTCCCAGCCCGCTGGTACCATGTGATCGCTGTAGCCAATCACAGCAGATACTGTCCCCAGTGTGCCTGATCCCCGTCACACAAGTTATATAGATACACTGTACTGCACTAGTGACAGTATGTAAAAAATTAAACAAATTGTGAAAAAAATAAAAAAAACATTTAATTTTTCAAACATATGTGAAAAAAAATTACATCTTCAAAAAACTTGCCATGCCTCTTACCTTGGACTGTCTACTTTCCAAAAAAGGGGATATTTGGGGGATATTTGAACTGTCCTGGTATTTTAGGGCCTCAAGAAATTAAACAAGCCATCAGTACATCAGGAGGATTGATACATTTTCAGATATATACCACATTTGTGGACGCTATAACCTTCCTATAGACTAAATAATATATAGTGATTTGGATTATTTTTCACCCAAAAATTGTAGCAGCCTACATTTATTAAGAAAGATTATTTATTTTCAAAATATTATTTTTAGTTTATTTAGCAAGAAATGAAAAACTCAGGGATGATTAAATAGCGCCAAAAGCCTTATTTGTGTGAAACAAAATGATAAAAACGGTTTATATGGGTACAATGTTGCATGACCGCGCAATTGTCATTCAAAGTGTAACAATGCTGAGAATTGTCCTGGGCAGGAAGTGTCCGGTATTGAAGTGGTTAACCACTTGCCGACCACGCTATAGCCAAATGACAACTACAGCATGGCCGGCCAGTTCTGGGAGGGCGTCATATGACGTCCTCCCGTAATAGTGCCCTCCGGACACTGCTGATCACATATTGAGCTAAAAAGGGCCAATCAGTGACTCTTTACCACATGATCAGCTGATCACGATGTAAACAGAAGCCTGGTGATTGTCATTCCTTTCCTCATGCTGACAGGTGAAGAGAGCCGATAACCAGCTTGTGTAAAAGGGACAAGTACACTGATCATTAGGGCGCCGATTATCAGCGTCCTGATTATCAGTGCAGTCCCAACAGTGCCTACTGGTGCTGGCAATCAGTGCAGCCTATCAGTGCCCATCAATACTCACCAGTGCCGCCTTGTCATTGCCCATCACTGCAGCCTATCAGTGCCGCCTCATCAGCGCACATCAGTGAAGGAGAAAAATTACCTGTTTGCAAAATTCTGTAACAAACTATGAAAAATTTGTTTTTGTTTTTTAAAAATCAATGGTCTTTTTTCGTTTGTAGAGCAAAAAATTTAAAACCCAGTGCTCTAATTGTGTGAACAAAATTATAAAAATGTGTCATTTAAAGTGTGACAGCGCTAAAAGCTGAAAATTGGCCTGGGCAGGAAGGAGGTAAAAGTGCCCAGTCGGCAAGTGATTAAACTAGAACTATAGGCAAATCCCCAAAAATGACCTTATATGTCTCTTCAAAAGATACTTCTGTAATGGTTTAAATACATAGCGATCCTGCCGGTGATCAGTGTTGTTACCTTGTTCAGTGCAGCCTTGCCACGCTACTGAGTTAGGAGAAGGAGGGATGTCAGTGTGGATCTAAAGCAGTGGTTCTCAACCTGGGGGTCGGGACCCCCTTGGGTGTCGAATGACAATTTGGCAGGGGTCAACAGATCCTGGGCTATTCCTGAAGACCGCATTGCTTTCCCAGCCTTTTCGCAGCCGATAGAAAAAGATAAAAGGGAAAATAAGGAGAACAAAGAGAGAATAGTAGATCCTAAAATGTACCATAAGTGGTTTTAATACTGTACGAGTGGAAGGCACTCAGGGAGCGCTAAATGTCCGTGGGTTAGGGGCACAAATTACATGTCTTGCCTGACAACTCACGCTACGAAAATTTTACTGTTAGGGGTCCCCACAACATGAGAAAATGTATCAAGGGGTCACGGCACTAGCAAGGTTGAGAACCACTGATCTAAAGGAAGATATAAAAAGCTAGTAGGAAGTCTACTTGTGAGCACCCATGTAGGGCCTCCTGCCCATGGACATCTAGAGCAGGGTTTCTCAACTCCAGTCCTCGAGGCGCCCCAACAGGTCATGTTTTCAGGCTTTCCATTTTTTTGCACAGGTGATTTGATCAGTTTCACTGCCTTAGTAATTACCATAGCCATTTCATCTCAGGGAAATCCTGAAAACATGACCTGTTGGGGCGCCTCGAGGACTGGAGTTGAGAAACACTGATCTAGAGGCTGCAAAGGCCTTTAGTTTAAAATCCCCAACACTTACCTGCACCTGGGGAGCCACAGGTTTCACTTACAGCTGTTCATACAAGTCAATGGCCGTACACACACTGCACTGATGTCTAGCACATCAGGGTTTACCTGCAAATTTACCCAAACGTGAAAGTGCCTTATGCGCATGTCAACACCGATGTACAAGCCATTGCATACAGCCATTCACGTGTAAGGGTGGCTGCACACTCTACCTGCGGCTCCCTTTGGTGCTGGAAAGTGCAGGAGTTTTACACTAGAAGATTTTGCACCGGTGTGCATGAGGCATGAGACTTTAATCAAATATCAGCTTTGGGTGGAATTTTAGAACCCAGCAGGTTATTCATACATATATAATACAAATAAAGTTGAACCTTAGATTACGAGAATAGTCCTTTCCAGGAGTATGCTCGTAATCCAAAGTACTCGCATATCAAAGCAAGTTTTCCAATTGAAGTCAAAGGAAACGAAAATAATTTGTTCCGCATGACTTCAATGGGATGCAATGCCGAATGCGGCCAGAGGTGGGGGGGCACCAGAGAGTGCCGAAAACAGACGAAAAGGCCAGATGACACTTCGACTCGTTTCCTGCGCCACCGTACCTCAGGCCAAATGAGGTACTGCAGGCCAATGTTCGGCTTTGCTCGGCTCCTGCGCCCCCGTACCTCAGGCCAAATGAGGTACTGCAGGCCTATTTTCGGCTCTGCTCAGCGTCTGCGCCCCCGTACCTCAGGTCAAATAAATGTACTGCAGGCCTCTTTAGCTTGAATTCTGCTCGTCTTTCGAGTCAACACTCGCATACCGAGTCAGAATAAAAAAATAAAAAGTTGCTCGCAAATCAAAACACTCTCAAACCAAGTTACTCTTAAACCGAGGTTCCACTGTACTTGAAATTATTACTTTTGAGTGGGCTAAACCATTTATGATCTTCCTTCTTTTTTTGTCAGGTTTCGTCAATTAATAGCAGAGTATGAGCCTGACGTCCAGGAAGTTCCTCGTCTTTTCCGATCGGTCTTACAAGAAGCGAATGAGAAACTGAGAGAGGAGGAAGAAGGAAAGAAACTGGCCAGGCAATGGAACACCAAGCGAGCTATGAGCTTGTCCCTCACTACCTTCAAGTCTCGAGCCAGAATCTATCCATTTGCCAGTGATATTAAGACCATTTCTGAGGATGTTGAACGGGAGATAGAGCCAACCAGACGTGTGTGGAGCATGCCTGAGTTTCGTACTACTAAAGAGGACTAAAGCCCCTTCAGAACATCGGGGTGCAGAGAATGTGAAAAACAATATGAACAATTTTGGCCTTTTTAGCACTTACTGAGAGATAAGGGTTACAAGGAGACAATAGAAATAATGTTTGAAGAAGACAATAGACATAATGTTCTTATGAACTAAAGTGTTATTTTTAAAACTATTATTAATTTTCATTTGTTCTGTCATAGTGTAGCCTCTTAGCGTTGGAAGTGGAACCAAAAAAGGTGTTCTATTTTTTTTTTCTGGGGGGGAATGGACAAAGTGTGATGTGTGGCCAAGTCTTCACAACTCTCTTAATGCCAGAGATGACTTGCGCTTGGCTGATAGCTGAGCTTTCTGTGTCATATACCTGTACATAGGGGCATCGTCGATATATTCCTTCCCATTTCCACCGATGGGTGTGTGAAACTTACATAGGGTAAACATCATTCAAAGAAACCTGTGTAGAGAGAAATACATGGACTGACCTCTTTTGGAAGATGTCCATTGAATGGCTGCCATGCTCATCAAATTACTTCAGTTCTTTCTGGTAGACCCAGCTCGGGAGTGGTTACAGTTGTCCTTGGTCATTGACTCAAAGTATTGAATGTTAAAGTGGAAGTAAACCCATCTAGTAAACATTTTTATTTTCGGCTTGTGCCAGAAATGTAACACTCCCATTAGTTGTGCCCTCAACCAAACTGTCAAACCATCCAATGGCTGGTGTCATAAATGATCACATGTGCAGCATCATTGATTAAACAGAGGTAAAGTTGGCAGCTTCCTTGGCTGAAAATGATAGGGGGGTTTACTTACACTTTAAGGATGACTCTAGTAGCTTGTAGATAGAGGGGAGGGGCCCCCCGAGGCTTGATAATTGCTGTCCTGACAACTGGCTATGATCAGGATGATGGTAGAGGCTTTCTTCTCATACACATAAATATGTAGTTGTTTACATTGTTTTTACCTACAGGGCTCTATTATGTGACACTGCTATGCACATTAGGAGAGAATGTATGTTATTTGTATGAGGTTTGATTGTTGGCAGAGCAGCAACCATTAGGCTTTAGATGACCTCTCACCTCTGACGCGCAGGGCCTAGTCTTCCTCAGTAAATTATAATAAATAGGGGCCAAATATCTGTTGTCTTGACAGTTACATTGAAGTGGAACTAAACCTCCCAATCCATTACAGCCAGGGAAGCTGCCATCTTAGCCCCCATTCACACCTAGGCGTTTTTACGCCTGTAGTGCTACGCCGCTGCCGCCAGAGGGATGAAAACACATGTCCCTCTATGGAGATGGTTCACATCTCCACGCTGAACGCCGGACGCCTGAAAAAAGGTCCCGGACCTTTTTTTCAGGCGGCTTTCGGCGTTCGGGTAGGAGATGGGAAGCATCTCCATAGAGGGGGTCAATCTGGGGCACATCTAGGCGGACAATACCGGCATTTTGCAAATCGCGGTACAAAACGCTGCTATTTGTACCGCGATTTGCGGCGACAAAACGCCGCGAATTTGTCTGCCTAGGTGTGAATGGAGCCTTAGTCTCTGTTTGATCTGCAGTTACCATGGTGCTTTACATTATCAGTTATGACACCAGCCATTTGATTGCTTGACAGATCTGTTAAGAGAGTAACTGAAATGTGACAGTTATCATTCATAGCATGCCTTGAATGTAACTGTTAAATTGATGGGTTTAGTTCCACTTTAAGGTTTAAATATTTATATTTCTGCAAAACCCGTATGTGATCCTATAAAGATCTCTACTCACAAACATAAAAGTAAAACTCGCTCAGCAAGCCACATGATTGGTGATCTCCCATACAATGCTTGGACTACCCGGCCAAGGGATGGGGTCCCAACTCAAACCCAGCTGACTGACACGTTTCAAAGGACCGACCTTCTTTTCCGACCCTCTTTATGGTTTTATCTTAATCTTTTAATAAATCTGTTGAATAATGCACTAGGCCAGTGCGCCCTCTTTTTTCTTTCAGCATGGCCAGGACGACCCTAGTTCTAGAGGGCAGCAAGGCATCTCGGGAACTATCCACTGTTTTATCAGATACTACGGACCCTATAGAGTCGGCCCACTCATGTGCAGGATCTTGTTGTTGTATGTGATCCTTTTTAACCCGTTCCTGCCAGCTGTCAAAAAAATCTTAAATTGGAACCAAACCTATCGATTTAACAGTTTTAAAAAAGTTAAATTTCCGCCATGTGCTGGGAATTTAACGGTCACATTGGTTGTGCTCTCAACCAAACTGTCAAACCATCAAACGGCTGGTGTCATAACTGATCACATTCGCACCACCATGGCAGTTAGAGACAGGGCCGTCTTAATAGCATCATGGGCCCCTGGGCAAAGTAATGCTCTGGGGCCTCTACAATGGAGACACCACAGGTAAACAGACCAGATATCCCCCCAGCACTCTGACCCCTCTACACCCTGCTTTGGGGAAAGTGCAGGGGCCCCCATGCAGCTGGGGCCCCTGGGCAGTGCTCAGGTGTGCACTCATTAAGACAGCCCTGGTTAGAGATCAAACCAAGGCCAAGATGGCAGCTTCCTTGGCTGAAAATGATAAGGAAGGTTTAGTGCCGCTTTAACACCTGAACCCAGAAGAGATGTTTCATGGGCTTCCTGATCACATGATGATTGTAAGTGCCTGTCACCATCACCGCAAGATCGGTTCCTGTTCTACCTGCTCCCAATCGTCACTCCGTGACTGGGAGCTATTGGTGAAAGCGTGGTTACAGTGTTGGCGATGCATGATTGAGCACAAAATGGTAACACTTAGGCCTCGTACAGACGATCGGACATTTTTTCGGACCGTTTTCATCGGACATGTCCGCTGGGATCATTTGGTCTGATGGCTGTACACACCATCAGACCAAATTCCCCGCGATGACGATGCGGCGGCGACGATGACGCGGCGACGTACGCGACCCCCGAAAGTTCAATGCTTCCACGCATGCATCGAATCACTTCGACGCATGCGAGGGATTTCGGCCGAGCGGACATGTCCCATGAGTCGTACTGACCATCGGACATATCCGGCGGACATGGTTCCAGCACGCTAAGAAACATTTGTCCGCTGGAAACCTGTCCGGTCGGCCGGAAAATTGTCCGGTCGGCCCTACACACGACCGAACATGTCCGCGGACCAGTTTCAGCAAACATGTTCGGTCGTGTGTACGAGGCCTTATATGTGGCAGCACAGAGTAAGACCCCCACCTTTGTGTTGATATATATCTATGTACAGGACGATCAGGATCAAGCAAGATCAAACTGCACTCCATGGCACAATGAGAAGGGTTTTACATGGCATTATTCTTTGAAGTATGTTAACCGTACATATATACATAGACATTTTGTCTTCACACTGCCTATTGTACTCCTATCATCTGATTTCCAATTGTTTTATACTTTGCTGGGTGTTCTATAGGAAATCTCCAGTCATGTTTTTATATATTAATGTCAATTTGGTTTGTCAAACTGAACAAAATAAATCTGCGAAAACATTGTATAGAAAGTATTACTGTGATCTTGAAATGAAAGCCTAACTTTAGGTCCTCCACCTTACAAAAACCTCCCACTCTGCAGGACTGCCCCCCACCCATTCAAAAAGGGGTTCTTTCTAGTAGTGGAGGAGGGCACTCTTCTCTTCTTTAAAGTACGCCGCTCAAGTAGTGATGTGGGTGTAGTTATTTGCAGCATTCTGCTGGGGGGAGAGGTGTCCATGACACCCCAGGCTCACAGGAAGTACCGTATTTATCGGCGTATACGCGCACTTTTTTCCCCTTAAAATAAGCTTTTTCCCCTTAAAATAAGCTTCCCGCTTCCTGCGCTGAGTTTGAACTGCGCCGCCGACATATACCGAGCGCAGTACACTCGGGTACATTCGGCCAGGCTCGGCTTAGCTCGTGGTCACGCTCTGTGACGCCTCCTAGCCTTTATGCGTGAGAAGCCGAGCGTGCCCGAGTGTACTGCGCTCGGTATATGTCGGCGGCGGCGTTCAAACACAGCACGGGAAGCGGGGATTCGACTCAGAGACAGCACGGGAGGACACCACCGAGGCCGCAGATGGACGCCGGACCGAACAAGGCCACCGATGGACGCCGGGCAAGACACCGACGAGGGGCATTCAAAGTAAGTATTTTTTTTTCCTGAAATTTTCCTTCCAGGTTGGGAGTGCACACTATACGCGGGTGCGCGCAATACCCCGATAAATACGGTAGGTTGAACGATGTTGGCTGTCATCCAACTGAGAAGGTGGCTGGTAAAGGATTTAAAGAAGACAACATTGGAGTGGCAGTTCACTGCAAACTTTTTATTTATTTATTTGACAGGGAGGCAGGGGGAATTTTTGGGTTTAACTGGAGTTCGCTTGGAGTTTTAAAGTTTAACTAAAGGTTATATTTTGATGCAGGCCTCTTCATTTGACCATTTCCTATTTGCAGATTCCGTTCCTCTACGAGAGGCCTTAATGGTCCAATTATGGCTAACAATGCTTACGATTCTGAGCACTGCTTGTGACAATCACTGTGACTGTTCCTCAAGAAAGATAATGGGTCATGGGTGGTGCAATTTGCTCATTATAGCACATGTAGACTTTCCGGCTTGTTAAAAATACTTCCCCCTCCCCGAGAGGATTTGAATCCTTCACATGTGGCCTTATACCACCTTTACTCCAGGGCAACTATCACAGCAGCTTTAGTGTTGGTACAAGGAGTTCAAAGTCAGGGGGGGAAATCTCATACAATATAAAAACTCCTCATTAAGCCTGAAAATTGACCTGTAGACCGGTGCAGACTTTTAGGAAAAGCAGGGAGCCGTGTGTGCGTGCGTGTGTGCTGACACCTTTCTATGGGAACAAACATTAACTCTATCCCTTCTCCCTCACTACTTGTTTGGAACCCTTCTCCCTGTCGCATGGACTATTCCTGAATCCCACCCGCCTGAGATGTGTAAAAGACTGGACCACTGAAGGAGATCACGCTGCACACAGCCATCCCACTCCATTGTATCTGATGTGGTGCCTGCCTTACAGGATCTGCTGAGACTTGCAGTCCTTCTGTATCTCTTCAGCCCAGCAACCTCTGTTTCTTTAATGTGAGTGGATTTTAATAAATAAAATTACTTTTATGATATATACCGTATATACTAGAGTATAAGCCGACCCGAATATAAGCCGAGGCACCTAATTTTACCACAAAAAAATGGGAAAACTTATTGACTTTAGTATAAGCCTAGGGTGCCCATCTGCATGTCTCACTGTGTCCATGGCTAGACTGACATTTAACATGGGAGTCTATGGAAGGGGTGCCCGGCTTTGAAAAATCGGTGCTCCCCAGCCATAGGTCCCCCAGACAACAAACTTTTCACACTTGAAGAGTAGAAATGGTGCTATTTTGTGCCAAGATCTGGGTCCAGCGGGCCTACGACCGGCCGGTACTGGGTCCCCAAAATCACCGGAGAAATGACCGTTTAACATTGGAGTCTAAGAAAGGGGTGCCCAGCTTTGAAAAATCGGTGTTCCCCGGACAACAAACTTTGCACACTTGTAGAGGCAGAGTGGTGCTACATATGTGCCAAGTTTGGGGTACAGCCGGTATCGGCTCCTCAAAGTCCAAGAGATCAGGCGCAAAAAGGTGACTTGAGTATAAGCCGAGGGGGGCATTTTCAGCACACAAAAAAAAATGTGCTGAAAAACTCGGCTTATACTCGAGTATATAAGGTACTCAGAGGCGCCTCTTTTCCTTGCTCTCAAAAAAATAAATGGCACTTTAAGTGTGTGCAGGGCATCGGACACACAGGTTCTATGGGAAGCTTGATGTGTTTGCAATCACATGGTTGCAAACAATAAACTCTATTGGCCTCCTTTGGAATGTCCTTGGGGCGCAGAACTCTGCGCCCTGAACACTCTCACTTTAGCATTGTTTTCTGTTGTGGTTAGTGATTGGCGTCACTTCCAGTTTCTGCGTGGTCTGAAGGTGGATGCTGTGAGTACAAGGGGGCAGGGAGAGGGGTGTAAAAATCCTTTGACTGTAATAAGATAAAAAAAAGATTGCTCTTACAACAGCGATTATGGACATTTGGCTTTCATATGTAATTTTTATTGTGAATAATTTGCTTTTTTTTATATACCATTGTTCAACTGTGATTATGTTATAAAGGAGAATTGCAGCTTGATCTATTTTATTTGTAATTTCCCAATAGCACAGTTTTTTAATTTCTTCTTTATGGAAGAGTGGCAAGAAGAAAGCCATTGTTGAAAGAAAGCCATAAGAAATCCCGTTTGCAGTTTGTGAGAAGCCATGTGGGGGGAAACAGCAAACGTGGAAGAAGGTGCTCTGGTCAGATGAGACCAAAATTAAACTTTTTGGCCTTAAAACAAAACGCTATGTGCGGCAGAAAACTAGCACTGCACATCACCCTGAACACACCATCCCCACTGTGAAACATGGTGGTGGCAGCATCATGTAGTAGGGATGCTTTTCTTCAGCAAGGACAGGGAAGCTGGTCAAAGTTGATGGGACGATGGATGGATCCAAATACAGGGCAATCTTAGAAGACAACCTGTAATGCCGCGTACACCCGGTCGTTTTTCGGCATGAAAAAAAACGACGTTTTTAAAAACGTCATTTAAAATCATTGTGTGTGGGCTTCACATCGTTTTTCGGCTTCTGAAAAACGACAAAAAAATTTTCCGAACATGCTGCATTTTTTAACGTCGTTTTTTGTGTTGCTTTTCGGGTTGTAAAAAATGATTGTGTGTGGGCAAAAACGACGTTTTAAACCCACGCATGCCCGGAAGCGAGTTTTGAGACGGGAGCGCTCAATCAGGTAAAACTACCATTCATAATGGAGTAAGCACATTCATCACGCTGTAACAGACAAGCGCGAATCGTCTTTTACCAACGAGGAATCAGCTAAAAGCAGTACAAAGGCGAATAGAACTTCCCCTTTAGAGTGCCGTCGTACGTGTTGTACGTCACCGCGCTTTGTTCATCATTTTTTTTAAACAATGGTGTGTGGGCAACATCGTTTTTAATGATGAAGTTGAAAAAACATCGTTTTTTGGACATGCTGAAAAATTTCGTTTTTTTTCATGCTGAAAAACGACCGTGTGTACGCCGCATTAGAGTCTGCAAAAGACTTAAGACTGGGACAGAGGTTCACCTTCGAGCAGAACGACCCTAAGGCCCCTTTCAGACTGGGGCGGGAGCCGCGGTGGCTGTATAACGCCGCTAAAAATAGCAGCGCTATACCCCAAGGATCGCCGCGGGAATCAGCCGCTAGCAATGCGGTATTAACCCCTGCTAGCGGCCGATAAAGGGTTAATACCGCCCTTTTATAGAGGCGCATTTCGGGTGGTATTGCCGTGGTTTTCCATGGGAAGGAGCGGTATACATGCCGCTCCAAAGATGCTGCTGACAGGAGATTTTTTTGTCTCCCGCCAGCGCATCGCCTCAGTGTGAAAGCCCTCGGGGCTCTGATATTTGTCTGGCTCTTATTGGCAGTAATAGTATTTTAAATGTTTTTATTCAGGGAAGCCTATCCCACACCCACCTAACAACTGTCCCAGAGCCACCCCCATCAAATCATTCTCCGCAGCCATTACCTTTTGTACCACCACCCCGTCGTCCCTTTAGAATGCTAGCTCTACTAGCAGGACCCTCCTGTGCCTTCTATATTGAACTGTACTGTAAATTGTGCTGTCCCCCCATACATTGTAAAGCGCTGCATACTACTGCTGGCGCTATATAAATCGTCTATAATAATAATGTTTTTAGTTATTATAGGGTAAAACCCATACACAGAGGAACCAAAACTAGTTTTATTTCGACACCGATTTCCTTGAAAGCCCAAAGTGTAAGAATGAAAATTTATTAGACTTTAGAAAAAGTAATTTCTTTTTTTTTAATGAAAAGTATAAAATATTTACACATGGTGTCACAATCTTCAACTCACAGAAAGAGACACACAAAGAACAGCAGGAGGAGGAAAGGATCACATAACCCAATTCTCAGATATGTTAAACATTTTGGTGATCTGGCACAATTACAACATACAGACATACCTAGTACAGTGCTAGAGTAACTATTGTTATCATCAATACACTTTGTGAGAGATTTTGGGCAGTTAAAAGTAGAACTCCAGACTAAATCTATCGAATCTTAAAGGATATGTTCACTTTTGAGAACGTGTTACATGCTGCACCCGTTCTTAGGGTGGACCACGTGACCTGTTCCCAATGCTGCAGCCGCCCCCCCGACCCAATGCTGCAGCCTCCCCCCGACCCAATGCTGCAGCCTCCCCCCGACCAAATGCTGCAGCCTCCCCCCGACCAAATGCTGCAGCCTCCCCCCGACCAAATGCTGCAGCCTCCCCCCGACCAAATGCTGCAGCCTCCCCCCGACCAAATGCTGCAGCCTCCCCCCGACCAAATGCTGCAGCCTCCCCCCGACCAAATGCTGCAGCCTCCCCCCGACCCAATGCCTCCAATGACAGCGAGCCAGGGATCTTCTTCAGAATTAAAGAAAAAAAAAAAACTGCAGCCGTGCACCTGGCCATGTAATTCATTCACAGAGTTCGGTGAATGGGAGAACTACAAGCACGGACAGCCTTGGGCCTTGCGGCTGTCGAATTGTAGTTCGCAATGAACTACCAGGGCGCTGTTGAGCACTCTGGTAGTTTGTTCCTTTCTGTTATTGCGCAACTACCTGCCCATGAGGTACAAGCAGACAGCTTACACCAGGGATCCTCAAACTACAGCCCTCCAGCTGCTGTGGAACTACACATCCCATGAGCCATTGTAAAACTGACAATCACAGACATGACTAGGCATGATGGGAATTGTAGTTCCTGAACAACTGGGAGGGTCATAGTTTGAAGACCCATGGCTTACACCGACGGTCTGCAGAAGTCCTGCATTGCACCCGAGATCTGCTGATCGTGGGTGCAATGCGTTACAGGCTTCTAGTAAAAAAAAAATAGATGCACATTTTTCTACCTGAAAAAAGATGTGCATTTGTTTTGTTCTTTTACAAAGGTGAATTATACCAGGGATCTCCAAACTACGGCCCGAGGGCCAGATGTGGCCCTTTCTAGCCTTTATCTGGCTCTTGGGGCACGGTTCCTCCCACTGATAGGAGGAACTATTCCTCCCACTGATAGGAGGAACTATTCCTCCCACTGATAGGAGGAACTATTCCTCCCACTGATAGGAGGAACTATTCCTCCCACGGATATGAGGAACTATTCCTCCCACTGACACCAACAATGGTGCACTATTTCTTCCACGATACCAATGATAGGATACTATTCCTCTTACCATCAGGGACACCACTCATAATCCTATTGACCACCAACCCTAAGGCTATATTCATTCTTACTCATGCCGAGCCCGTGACATTTTCTGCCCCTGCTGGCCACATTCCGACCCGCCTCAAGTCTAAAAGGACAATAAACTGGCCCTTTGTTTGAAAAGTTTGGAGACCCCTGATCTACACTAAGCTGTAGAAAAAAAGATGCACATACTTACCTATTCTCATGGCGCTCCATAATCCCCCACCCGGTATCACCAATCTCTGGCTACAGTGGAGGAAAGAGAATTCTGATGATGGCTGAAATGCCTGAATGGTGACATCACCCATAAGCTTATAATGGGCCATCTGTTGGCTCTCCCCTGAAGCTGCTGCTAGCTAGAGAAGAGCCGAGTGCATGACCAGAGTGGAGCACCCCCTGAGAATAGGCAAGTATAGGCATCTTTCCTCTACAGCAGGGGTAGGCAACCTCGGCCCTCCAACTGTGGTGAAACTACAAATCCCATCATGCCTCTGCCTCTAGGTGACATGCCTGTGATTGTTAGGGTCTTGCAATGTCTCATGGGACTTGTAGTTTCAACAATTGTAAATTAGATCTCCACGAAGAGCGGACATTCCAGTTTAGAGCGAAGGACTGCGGTATGAATCTTATTTGCTCAACTTTAGCTTCTGATAAGTTGGGGTTGATTCACTAAAGATTAAGGTGTGGCCTACTTTTATTATTAGTTATCTGCTCATTTTTGCATTTAGAAAATATGTTTTCATTTCCCTAGACAATTTTTTTGCCTTGAATTGTCAAATTTATGTCATGCATTAACCTTTTACAATTTAATCTTTGTGGTACTTACAATGCAAGTAAAAATTTACTGCACAGATTTTGCTCCTTTAACCACTTCAGCCCTGGAAGGTTTCACCCCGTTAATGACCAGGCCATTCGGCACTGCGTTACTTTGACAATTGCGCGTTCATGCGACGTTGTACTCTGTGTGGGGGATGGTTTAACTAGAGGAAAATAGATCTGTGTTCTTGATAAACAGGAACACAAGATCTCTCTCTTCCTCTCTACCAGACTGCCGTTCTGTCTCTCCAGTGAATGATCGGCGGCCATCGTGGCCGCTTGACCACTGATTGTCTCCCGCTGTGTCCAATCACAGCCGGAGCGGGATGCCGGCAGGGCGTGCTTCATAGACACCGAAGACGAACTATAGTACAGGTACGTTGTTTCACGCAGCCGGGCCATCCTGTCGCAGTAAATGTGCATTGGGTTTTCCGGAAGCAGGTATACCTAGCCTAACGTTTCTTTATTTTGTCCATTAGGGAAAAAAAAATCTCAAAAGATAATGGCAAATAAATCCTTGCAATAGTTAAAGCCAATAGTTACCTACTCTGTGTAATGGTTTTGCAAAGAGCGGCCCGGATCCTCCTTTTCGAGTTCCCCGCCAGCGCTCCTGGCGCCTTGCCTCTGCCAAGTGCTACATAGGAAGTCGATTCTCATGGGGGCACTTGTGCATGCTCACTTATGATTCAGGCTGTTTGCGCTTATTCAGAAACACAGCCTGGCTTGGTCCCCCCCCCCCCAGTCCTGGTGATCTGGAGTATGGCGATCTCCAGCTATGAGCCCTTGTATAGCCACCTCACTGATCCGGGGCATAGAACTTCCCTTGGTGTAATCTCCTGAAAACGTACCTCGTCAGGAGGTACGTATATAGGAGCATTCTAAATGGTTGGCGCCGACCAATCAGAACCCGCATAGCCTGTCCCATCACCGCGGGCGAAGAGAAGAGAAAGCCGTGCGGATTTCAAATCCCCTGACTGGTAAAGCGTCTGTAGGATCTATCAGAATGGGAGATCGTCGCACTCCAGGTTAGTGGGACCGGGTGGGATGGGCAGAGGGTCCAGTGTAAGTTCACCTTACAGATTTTCTGTAAAAGGTAAAATGACACTTTAAATTTGACACCCGCACAAAAATCGTCTGTTGCTGCGGCCCCACTAATGGTTAAAAAAAAGAACGATTACTCAAACGTGAGATTTTCGAAAATAAAAATTGTTCGAAATTCGACGCGTGTATACCCGGCTTAGCCTGTACTTGGCCAATACTTTCCTCTGAGCTGCAAATACTCACCTTTTCTTTTTCTCTGACACTGATTGCAAGGAACTGGAGAGAAGAAGCCCAGCTCCAAATTGCACCCTGGCAATGGACACCCAGGGGTAGATTCACAGTCAAGATACGCCGTCGTATCTCTGAGTATGGCCGGTAGTATCTATGCGCTTGATTCATAGAATCAGTTACGCATAGATTTCTATTGGATCCGACCGGCGTAAGTCTCTTACGCCGCCAGATCTTAACTGCATATTTACGCTGGCCGCTAGGGGCGTGTACGCAGATTTACGCCTAGAATATGTAAATCAGCTAGATACGCGAATTCACGAACGTACGCCCAGCCGACGCAGTACATTTACGCCATTTACGTTAGGCTTTTCCCAGTGTAAAGTTACCCCTGCTATATGGTGGCGTAAGTGCGGCGTACCAATGTTAAGTATGGCCGTCGTTCCCGCGTCAAATTTTTAATTTTTTACGTCGTTTGCGTAATTCGTCCGTGAATGGGGCTGGACGTCATTTACGTTCACGTCTAAACCAATGACGTCCTTGCGGCGTACTTTGGAGCAATGCACACTGGAATATTCCATACTACATAACACACGCCCACCTCTTCACAATTTGAATTAGGCGGGCTATTTATGCTACGCCGCCGCAACTTTCTTTTCAGAATACGACACTTGCCTGTAACGTAAATAGGATACGTTACGCCCGCACAAAGAAACGCAGATCTACGTGAATCTACCCCCCGGTGTATAAAGCTAGATAGCTATGGCCAGAACTGGGACGGATCAGAAAATCCTTGGGGGGGAAGATCTCCCCAAAATAGTTTCCAAGGAACACAAGAAGGCAGATGACTTGCTCATGGCCTTCCAAACTGGAAGATTAGTTCTGAGTGGAGTTCCCACAAAAAACAAGTAGATGTTTATACACATGAATAAATCTACTGACTGAGCATTTACCAACCAGATGGACACAGGGACCGATATTTAAAAACTGGTAAATAGAAATGTATCTGTAATCCAACACTTATTTTATTTCAGTACAATGTCCTAAACGGAAAAAGCTCCACTAAGACTTCCACCTAAACTGACCACATACGCCAAATATGTGAAAAATGTAAAAATAAAAACAAAATTGAAAAAAATAAAAACTTTACAGTTTTCTTCTGTCTCCTTGGCATCAACAGTCATTCTCATGTTGATAAATGAAAACGGGACCAGTAAGGTCGATTTCTCACTTCCATTTTTAAAGCAGTATTAAAAAACGTAATATACTGCATCTTACCAATCATTGGATGTGGTGGCTGCATCAGTTTTCTTTTCTTTGGCTCCCCCCATTTTCACCTGGTGATCTGGCCAGTAACACACCTCCTGAATTAGAGCGCCTTCACTCTGGATTGAGGAGCAACCAAGACACCTTTGGACAGCAGCGTTGCTAACCTTGAAGGAGGGGAGTGTTAAGCCTAGTACACATGGGCCGAATCAGGCAACATCGGCCGGTTCAATAGAAACTGGCCAACATTCGGCCCATGCGTACAGGAGTCTGCTCATCCAGCTTCTGCCGAAGGGGCATAACCAAAAATGGTCTGCCGACCGGCTCTCTATCAGCGCTCTCTGCCAATGGCTGAGAGTGCTGATGGAAGTATTCTGGCGGGGCCGTCCCCCGAGGACCCTCCCTTAGTGGGTTGTCCCCTTCTTTTGTTCTGGAGACAACTCTAGCATTCTGGATTTTCCCTTCATTTCTCAGCGACAATAGTCGCCAGCATAAATACAAATGAATCTCCCGATTGAGAACACAAGCAACAATAAAAACGGAACACTTCCTTAGTTTGAAAAAAGAGATACATGTAGAATACAAAGTCTTCTCTTATCAAAGAACCTTCCACTGGAACGGTCTGTATTCACATACAGTAATATAGCCATCAAAATGTTGGATATGATTGGTTCTTTGATGATTGCATCCCTCTGTTTATTCAATTTACTTAGGTCCCAAAGTCTACCTACTGGGACTGAGTAGTGAATATCACAGGAGAAAAGAGGTGTGCCTAAAGCAACCAGCCACTACCACGTTTGCCTTTAGGGGAAAGATACATGGGCATGGCCACAGTCAGCAGCTACCCTTGGCACTGATGTGTTCTCTCCAAAATCTATGAATGCTTCAAAAATGTTGTGTGGAAATGCAAGTTTACTCTGTACTGACTGTCGGTACATTTTCAACTTTTTTTCAGCCTCCGAATATGCAATAGTTAGTTTGCCTTTGAAATTTCCATGGGGTCTCCAGTTCCTAGGGGTTCTATTTGGGGCATCTTTTCAGGGTCACCAACAACTGGAATCGAATAGCCGAGGATCCCATAAAATGTTACATGTACAATTGGGGTTGTTCAATTTCTGATTTTCCCTTGGGTTGTACAATTTCCAACCCCGTAGTTCTTACAGCTCTGCTAGGGCTGGACAAACCATATATATAGCTCTGCTAGGGCTGGACAAACCATATATATGGCTAGCAACATCGAAGCTTCATCTAGTGCTAATCAGGAAGAACAGGAGGCTTCTTTACCAGACAGCCCCTTGCTGCCAGAATATACTGATGGGCACTTGGAGGATCGAAGGTGCAAAGTCTTAATGAACCTTAAATCCCATTGCCAAGTGTTTTCAGCATTGTGTACTCTGGAATGAAAGGCAATATGAGATTCTGCATGTTGTCAGAAGATTGCACCATGAAGTTCACCATCCTAGATACACCTTTGGGTCATTCGGTCACATGGAAGAATTGAGGAATTCCAACAGTTCTGCTCGATTTCTGTCTCTCTGAGGAAATAGAAAAAAAGGGCCCAGTGTTACCGTAGTTCTTCTAGATGTCAAACACATGCCAAAACATATAGTTCTAGTATATAGTACACATTTATGAGGACCCGGCCCTATAACACATAGAACTTTTTAAATTATTTGTAGCAAGTAAACTGCCCTTGGGGGGGTCACAGGAAGTCACCGACCTACTGGTGCCAAACAGTACCAGCAGAGTGTCATAATTCACCACTGCCATGCAAATACATGGAAGCAGCCATTTGCATAATGGCCACTGTTTCTGAACAAGTGATCATTTCTTGACCATGGACAGAAAAAACCCCACAGCATTCTACATTAAACATGATTTACAAATGGAAGTCAGAAGCAAACCACAAATGTATACAGTGGAACCTCTGATTACGAGCATAATACATTCCAGGAGAATGCTCGTAATCCAAAGTACTCGCATATCAACGCGAGTTTCCCCATTGAAGTCAATGGAAGCGAAAATAATTTGTTCCACATTGACTTCAATGGCATGCAATACCGCATGCGGCCAGAGGCGGGGGAGCGCAGGAGAAACTCGGAAATGGCCGGAAAGGACCGAGGACAGTTCGGCTGACCTCAGCAAACCTTGGAAAGACTCAGTTCACGTGCCTTTGAGGTTTGCCAAGATCAGCCGAACTGTCCTCTGAACTTTCCGGCCGTTTCCAAACGGCGCCCCCCACCTCAGGCCGAACACGGTACTGCAAACCGCTTTGGCCTGAATCCTGCTCGTTTCGCGAGATAACACTCGCAAACCAAGTTAGGATTTTAGGAAATCACGTGCTTGTATTGCGAAACGCTCGTTAACCGCGTTACTCGCAATCCGAGATTCCACTGTATTAGACCTTAAAGTGATTGTAACGTTTCATTTTTTCCTGTTAACAAAACATGTTATACTAACCTGCTCTATGCAGTGGTTTTGCACAGAGCAGCTTGGATGCCTCTCTTCCTGGGTCCCGGGCTCGAGCTCCTTGCCCCTCCCTCCTGTTGAGTGCCCCCACAGCAAGCAGCTTGCTTATGGGGGCAACTGAGCTGAGACGCAGCTCTGTGTATCTATCCACACATGGAGCCGCGGTGTATCCAATCAGGAGGGACGGCTGAGGCACTCATAAGCCTCGTACACACAATCGGATTTTCCGACAACAAATTTGTGATGGCAGGGTTTTGTCGGATAATCCAACCATTTGTCCGCTCCGTCTGACATCAGATTATCCGATCGTGTCTACACAAGTCCATTGGAAAAAAATCCAAAGTACAAACACTCATGCTCAGAAGCAATGCTAACCATAAAACATTAGCAGAACTTGCCCACAGGGTGGCGCTAAAGAGATGAAAAACCACGTAGTTTTGTGTATGTTGGCTGAAAAAGTTCTGCTGTCTGTATGCAGAACAAGTTCACAGCCAACGACCTTCACACAAAATTCCACGGATATGTCCGATGGAAATGCGATCTTGTGTACAAGGCTTTAGATGTCGCTGGATAGAGATGGAACTCAGGCAAGTATTAGGGGGGCTGCTACACACAGAAGTTTATCTTAATGCATTACGAATTTACGATAGAAAAAAAAAAAAAAAAAACACACACTTCTGCCTTTACAGCCCCTTTAATATAGCCTGAGACAACAATCATCCTTTCAGATACATCTGTTGCCTTTTCTTTCCCTAGGTTTTGAGACCCAACAACACAGACTCTGGTCAATATGAACTAACTTTGCTTGTGGATAGTCTGCATTGTACAGAGCAATACATCTGCAGACCAGGGTTGAAAACAAGGAACAAGCCAATTTCTTCACATCCTTGCCTTGATTTTGTCTCTTTAGTGCTAGAAGCCATAAATGAGGATTTCCAGATGATAATGCTCATATAGGCTAAGCAATGGATTCCAACTCAAAGGCCACATACAAGCTGGGATTTTCATATAAACGACGTCATTTTCTGACTTATTGTAAACCATAGCTGGCTACATTAACTTCTGTCTGCTAGAGAAATACTAAAAACGTGTGCAGATTCTAAAGCCAATCTTGGACAATCCATTGCGCCTGCAACTGCGTGAGCAGCAGTACACGTACGCCGATTCACGCTGCCAACCTGCTGCAGTTTATGTATGTGAGCTGGTCGGCAAGTGGTTAACTTTGTATTCTGGTATTTAATACCTTAAACTACATAAGTTCTTTATTCTACTTTCTGGCCTTGTATGTCTCAATTTGAGCAATAGTTTCAAATTTGCAATGCGGCTTTAATTCACTTAAAGCATTGTATACCAAGAGTCAAATTTATGATAAAATGGATGCAAACCCTCTCCTATACCCAGTGAGGTGAGCAGCCTCAGATACACAGAGATAAAACAAATCTCCCTACATAAGTTTTATTTGTATATCTGCTGTCTTCAACTTGCCATAGGGCCGGATTCAGAAACGAGATACGCCGTCGTATCTCTGAGTGCGTTGGTCGTATCTATGCGCCTGATTCAGAGAATCAGTTACGCATAGATATCCCTAAGATCCGACTGGTGTAAGTGTCTTACACCGTCGTATCTTAGGCTGCATAATCACGCTGGCCGCTAGGTGGCGCTTCCGTATAGTTACGCAAGGAATCTGCAAATGTGCTAGATACGGCAATTCAGAAACGTACGTCCCGCCGGCGCATTTTTTTACGTCGTTTACGTTCGGCTTTTTTCGGCGTATAGTTACCCCTGCTATATGAGGCGTAGCTAATGTTAAGTATGGCCGTCGTTCCCGCGCCGAGTTTTGAATTTTTTATGTAGTTTGCGTAAGTCGTTCTCGAATACGGCTGTACGTCATTTTCGTTCACGTTGAATCCAATACGTCCTTGCTGCGTAATTTGGAGCAATGCACACTGGGATATTTTACGGACGGCGCATGCGTCGTTCAAAAAATACGTCAAAAACGCGGGGTCAAGTAAAAACACGCCCCCAACATCCCCATTTGAATTAGGCGGGCTTACGCCGCCACACATACGTTACGCTGCCGTAACTAAGGGCGAAAGTTCTTTCTGAATACAGAACTTGCGCCCAAATTTACAGCGGCGTAACGTATCAGAGATACGTTACGCCAGAAGAAAGATGCGCGCATCTTTCTGAATGCGGCCCATAGTCTTTAGAAAGTGCACATTGCATTAGACCCCTTTCACACTGCATGTTTCTTTCTTCCTCTGCCTATGTGGAGGGGGCTCCTTTCCTCCAATCACCTCTTACCCAGTGTATGCACAGACTGAAAGAGGAAGAAACAATTCTAAGGCCCTTTTCACACTGGGGCGTTTTTCAGGCGCTTTAGCGTTAAAAAAAGCGCCTGAAAGAAGCTGCATCTGCAATCCCAATGTGAAAGCCCGAGTGCTTTCACACGGAGGCTCTGCGCTGGCAGGGGGTCAAAAAAAGTCCTGCAAGAAGCTTCTTTGCAGCGCTTTAGGAGCGTTGAATACATCACTCCTAAAGCCCCCTTCCTGTTGAGGGAGCTTTTTTTAATGCCAAAGTGCCTGAAAAATGCCCCAGTGTGAAAGCGGTCTTAGCGGCGCTTTACCAGCGTTTTTCGAGCACTGGCAGTGTGAAAGGCCTCTGAAAGCACTCAGGCTTTCACATTGGGATTGCAGATGAGGCTTCTTTCAGGCGCTTTATAGGCATTTTTTTTTTTTTTAAAGCAAAAGCGCCTGATAAAACTCCACAGTGTGAAAGGGGCCTTAGAATTTTTTCTTCCTCTTTCAGCTGTGGGAGGGGAGTCTGTGCATACACTGTGTGACAGCCGATTGGAGGAAAGGAGCCCCCCTCCACATAGGCAGAGGAAGAAAGAAACATGCAGAGCTGTGCTGTGAATAGACAAACTCTTTGCTAATCTTTTTATAGCAACCTCCCCCGACCCAAATGTTCAGTTGCTTTTATCTTCCATGCTGGAGAACTTGTCAGAAGTTATCATGCTGATAACAGAACAACAAACGTCAGAAAGACACCAGACATAGTGCTTTGGAGAGAGATAAATAAACACAACAGATGTGCCCAGGTCAGATTTCATGAACCGGGTTTACATTCACTTTAAGTGTATTTTTTGTACTTATGAGCTCTATGGGCCAGATTCACAGCTGAGATACTCCGTCGTATCTCTCAGAGTATCTATGCGGGTGATTCATAGAATCAGTTACGCATAGATATTCCTAAGATCCGGCAGGTGTAATTGTTTTACACTGTCGGATCTTAGGATGCAGTACCGCGGCCGCCGCTGGGAGGAGTTTGCGTCGTAAACCAGTGGCGGGTATGCAAATTAGCAGTTACGGCGATTCACGATGGATTTTCGCGTTCGCTACGTCGCCGCTAGTCTAGTTTCCCCTCGCAATTTTAGTCGTCGTTTGACCTGCCTTAACTTTACACAGCAATCGTATTGCTGTATAAAGTATGGCCGTCGTTCCCGCGTCGAAATTTAAAAATTAACGTCGTTTGCGTAAGCCGTCCGGGAATACGGGAATTACGCTACGTGCGTCGCCATTCGAAACAATGACGTCACGGCGCGCAAAGCACAACGGGAATGGCGAAACTGAGCATGCGCAGTAGATCCGGCGCGGGAGCGCGCCTAATTTAAATAGCACACGCCCATTTGAATTGGCCAGCCTTGCGCCGGAGGCCGCCGGTGATCTGCCGTGCTGGTTCCAGGTATCACGGAAGTTCCAGCGCATGCGCGAACTGATGCGCAGAGATGGTTCCAGCCATTGGGAAAGTTCCTTCAAGCACTGCGCAGGTGCAAACTTGCTGACGGAAATCCCCGAACGGCGTCCGGCATCCAGGGCGACGTGGACTTAGAGGAAAGTGGCCAGTTGGCCTCACGTCCTCGCTGCGCTCGGACGGCTCGCTTCGCTCGCTCGGCCTCCTGGCTCTTTTTTTAACATCCTCCAATCCACGGGGATGTTAAAGAATGAGCCTGGATGCCGGGCGAGGTTCGGGGATTTCCGTCGGGAAGTTTGCGCCTGCGCAGTCAGTGGAGGAACTTCCCCCATAGGGGAACATTGAGGACAAGTCACCGGCGTAGGTTTTCATCGCAAGTGCTTGGTGAATCAGGCACTTGTGATGAAAACTTGCGGTGGTGTAACGTATCTACGATACATTACGCCGCCGCTCACCTGCGTGAATCTGGCCCTATATACCCAAGTTCTGTCCCCTTTTCCTTTCTGTAAACTCCTACACCTTAGTAAAAAAATATACAAAAAAAAAAAAAAAACCCACTGGAGGAAAAAACAACTACAAGAAAACTAGATCCGATGCACTTTGATGAATGTGGGTCATTTACCTCTTTGTCCTTTTTGCTTTTCTTCACTTTCATTTTGATTCTTTTCCCGGTTATCATACTGTAGTTTTCATTCTTCTTTTTCTCTTTTAGAAACTGCAAGACACACCAACAACATGCAGATCACCTAAAAGAACAGCGGAGAGTTTCTGCTTTTCCAGGACACAAGACTGCCGCCGTATCGGAAGCGAAAGTAAACATGACGAGGTGCTTAATGTTAAGCTGCTGCTCACAATGGGATTGAGTCTTTATTAGCCTACATGGGATTGTCCTGGTAACATGACCTCTAACCTATCGTGACCTATTTAATAAGAGTTACATAAGCGGATCAGATCTCATAGCACGGGAAATCGTCACATACTGCTCGCAGCTACAACTCGCAGCTACCCAATTAGTCTGTACCATCACCTTCCTAGGAGTCAATCTAGAGCTAAAGAGTTAACGAGTTGTCAGGGGGGGTCAAAAAGGGCGTATTTAGACATGGCTGTACCCACCGCACACCTGAAGACATATACAGTGAAACCTCGGATTGCAAGTAACGCGGTTAACCACTTAAGCCCCGGACCAATATGCAGCTAAATGCCCAGAGGTGTTTTTACAATTTGGCACTGTGCTGCTGTAATTGCGCGGTCATGCAATGTTGTACCAAAACAAAATTGGCGTCCTTTTTTCCCCACAAATAGAGCTTTCTTTTGGTGGTATTTGATCACCTCTGCGGTTTTTATTTTTTGTGCTATAAACAAAAATAAAGCGACAATTTTGAAAAAAAATGCAATATTTTTTACTTTTTGCTATAATAAATATCCCCCAAAAATATATATAAAAACATTTTTTTTCCACAGTTTAGGCCGATACGTATTCTTCTACATATTTTTGGTAAAAAAAAACAAAAAAATTGCAATAAGCGTTTATCGGTTGGTTTGCGCAACAAATTTACAAAATAGGGGATAGTTTTATTGCATTTTTATTTATTTATTTTTTTACAACTAATGGCGGCGATCAGCGATTTTTTTCGTGACTGCGACATTATGGCGGACACTTCGGACAATTTTGACACATTTTTGGGACCATTGTCATTTTCACGGCAAAAAATGCATTTAAATTGCATTGTTTATTGTGAAAATGACAGTTGCAGTTTGGGAGTTAACCACAGGGGGCGCTGTAGGAGTTAGGGTTCACCTAGTGTGTGTTTACAACTGTAGGGGGTGTGGCTGTAGGTGTGACGTCATCGATCAAGTCTCCCTATAAAAGGGATCACACGATCGATGCAGCTGCCACAGTGAAGAACGGGGAAGCCGTGTTTACATACGGCTCTCCCCGTTCTTCAGCTCCGGGGAGCGATCGCGATGGGGTGGCTAGAAACAAATAGCCGCCCCCTCAACCCGGATCGCTCCCACACAATTAACGACCGCCGTATGTACCGTGGGGGGGTCCTGTTCGGACCCCCGACCCACGTCTAGGCAGGGACGTACGGGCACGTCCTTCTGCCTGTCCGTGCCATTCTGCCGACGTATATTTACATGCAGCGGTCGTTAAGTGGTTAAAGAGCGTTTTGCAATACGATAATTATTTTATTTTTTTTAAGTTTTGTCTCGCAAAACAAGCAGGATTCAAGCCTCTGCAGTGTGCAGTACCGCATATGGCCAGAGGTGCGGGGGTGCCAGAGATGAGCGGAGCCGTTCGGAAATACTCGGAAGTACTCCTTTCCCGAGCCTTTCCGAGTTCAACTGAGCTGTCCCTGAGTATTTCTGAGGCTCTCCGGCGCTCTCTCGATCCAGCAATGTTGCAGGAGTGTCTCAGCTGCCCGAGACTCCCCTCCTGATTGGCTGAGACAGCAGTGGGGCGCCATTGGCTCCTGCTGCTGTCAAAGTCAGTCAGCCAATAAGGAGAGAAAGGGGGCAGGGCTGGGCCATGTCTCAGTGTCTGAATGGATTAGGTTCCCCCATAGCAAGATGCTTGCGGTGGGGGAATTCAACAGGGGGGGGGGGGCAGAGCATCGAAGAGGGACCCGAGAAGAGGAGAATTGGGGCTGCTCTGTGCATAACCAACTGCACAGAGCAGGCAAGTATAACATGTTTTTTTTTTTTTCAAAATGACAGAGAGACTTTAGTATCACTTTTATTCTTCATGGAATAGATTCAACAAGGTGTTGGAAACATTTCTCAGAGATCTTGGTCCTTATTGACATGATAGCATCATGTAGTTGCTGCAGATTTTTCGGCTGCACATCCATGATGCAAATCTCCCGTTCCACCACATCTCCAAGGTGCTCTATTGGATGAGATCTGGTGAGTGTGGAGGGCATTGGAGTACAGGGACCTCATTGTCCAGTGGTGAGATGATTGGATCTTTGTGACATGGCGCATTATCCTGCTGCAAGGAGCCATCAGAAGATGGGTACACTGTAGTCATAAAGGGATGGACATGGTCAGCAACAATACTCGGGTAGGCAGTGGGGAGCCAATGGCGCCCCACTGCTGTCTCAGCCAATCAGGAGGGGAGTCCCGGGCAGCCGAGACACTCCTGCAACATTGCTGGATCAAGATGGGGCTCAGGTAAGTATTGGAGGGGCATTGGAGGGGCTGGGGGGGCACTGCACACAGTTTTTTTTTTTTTAAACGATTCTCAATTGGTACCAAGGGGCCCAAAGAGTGCGAAGAAAATATCCCCCACGTCATTACACCACCACCAGCCTGAACTGTTGATACAAGGCAGGATGGATCCATGCTTTCATGTTTTTTACACCAAATTCTGACCCTACCATTAGGGATAAGCCGTGTTTAAAAATTTTGGCACTTTTTTTGTGAAATGGTAGGGCTACAACATACCCCGTTACCAATTCACATGGGGGGGGGAGAAGACAAGGATCTGGGGGTCCCCTTTGTTAAAAGGGGCTTCCAGATTCCGATAAGCCCCCCGCCCACAGACCCCCACAACCACCGCGCAACATGAAGACATGGTGCTTTGGACCCCAAAGGCATCCTCCCCATGTTGAGGGCATGTGGCCTGGTACGGTTCAGAAAGGGGGGGCGCTCTCTCGTCTCGTCCCCCTCTTTTCCAGTGGTCTGCCAGCTTGCGTGCTCGGATAAGGGTCTGGTATGGATTTTTGGGGGGAACCCTACACCATTTAAAAAAAAAAAATGGGCTCAGGGTTCCCTTCTGTTTCCAAGCAACTGTACAGGTGTACCTGATAAGGGGCCAGTGAGTGGGAGAGTGCATATTTCATTTATTTTACTGACTGTACAAACAACCAAATGAGAGATAGAAGAGTGGATTTGGGAAAGAGGATGGATGGAGGGAGGGAGGGATGGAGGGGAGGGAGGGATGGAGGGATGGAGGGGATGGAGGGAGAGAGGGATGGATGGAGGGAGGGAGGGATGGATGGAGGGAGGGAGGGATGGATGGAGGGAGGGATGGATGGAGGGAGGGATGGATGGATGGAGGGAGGGATGGAGGGAGGGATGGAGGGAGGGAGGGAGGGAGGATGGAGGGATGGATGGACGGATGGATGGAGGGATGGACGGATGGAGGGAGGGAGGAGTGATGGATGGAGGGAGGGATGGAAGGAGGGATGGATGGAGGATGGAGGGAGGGATGGATGGAGGGAGGGAGGGATGGATGGAGGGAGGGATGGATGGATGGATGGAGGCTGCACCTTAGATATCTGCACAGGTCTGGCTTCCTCTGAATTCTTCTTCTTCTTCCTTTTCTTTACTTTGTTGTCTTTTTCTCTTTTCTGCAGACAGAACACATTATTACCAGTCTCACTTAAAAAAGAAAGGCCAAGTTTGGTATGTGGGGATGAAGAGGTGCCAAGCCGCCAATAGTGTAGCTCAGTTTATTAAGTAATTAGCATTAAAATCATCAGTTATGCACTCACAAGACCTCCAAAATGACAGGCATGCGATCGCTCTCAAATGAGTCCACTCGAGAGGTTCTGGGCCGAGCTGTAGCCACCATTAGGCCAGATCCACTGTGGGAGGTGATGCACGAAGCCAGGTGGATGCCAGAGAACCGCCGCGGTGACAGATCTGACAGTCCTGGGAGTGGAATGGCCAATCAGAGTGCCTATCTTGTGTATAGTTTACAGTGGATAATGTACCATAAACGGGTTCCCCCTCCAGGCGAGCTATAGTGGAACCATGGATTACAAGCATAATCCGTTCCAGGAGAATGCTCGTAATCCAAAGCACTCGCATATCAAAGCGAGTTTCCCCAAAGACGTCAATGGAAACTAAAATAAGGTGTTCCGCATTGACCTCTATGGCATGCAATACCGCATGTGGCCAGAGGTGGGGGGGGCGCCAGAGAGCCTCGGGGGACAGCTCGGCTGAACTCGGAAAACCTTGGCAAAAAAACAGTGCTCGTATTGTGAAACGCTCGTTAACCGCGTTATTCGCATTCCGAGGTTTCACTGTACATGGACTTTCAGCTCGTCCCGTTCGGTTGCACAGTTGACATTTTTCATGCTTAACCACTTCCGGACCGCCGCATGTACATATACGTCAGCAGAATGGCACGGACAGGCACATTGGCGTACCTGTACGTCCCTGTCTAGACATGGGTCGGGGGTCCGATCGGGACCCCCCCCCCCCCCCGTACATGCGGCGGTTCCCGTGGCTTCAGGAGCAATCCGGGACGAGGGCGCGGCTATTCGTTTCTAGCCGCCACCTCGCGATCGCTCCCCGGAGCTGAAGAACGGGGAGAGCCGTATGTAAACACGGCTTCCCCGTGCTTCACTGTGGCGGCTGCATCGATCGAGTGATCCCTTTTATAGGGAGACTCGATCGATGACGTCAGACCTACAGCCACACCCCCCTACAGTTGTAAACACACACTAGGTGAACCCTAACTCCTACAGCGCCCCCTGTGGTAAACTCCCAAACTGCAACTGTCATTTTCACAATAAACAATGCAATTTAAATGCATTTTTTGCTGTGAAAATGACAATGGTCCCAAAAATGTGTCAAAATTGTCCGAAGTGTCCGCCATAATGTCGCAGTCACGAAAAAAAAAAAAAAAAAAAAAAAAAAAAAAAATCGCTGATCGCCGCCAATAGTAGTAAAAAAATAAAATAAAAAAAAATAATAAAACTATCCCCTATTTTGTAAACGCTATAAATTTTGCGCAAATCAATCGATAAACGTTTATTGCGATTTTTTTTACCAAAAATAGGTAGAAGAATACGTATCGGCCTAAACTGAGGAAAAATTTTTTTTTTATATATGTTTTTGGGGGATATTTATTATAGCAAAAAGTAAAAAATATTGAATTTTTTTCAAAATTGTCACTCTATTTTTGTTTATAGCGCAAAAAAAAAAAAAACGCAGAGGTGATCAAATACCACCAAAAGAAAGCTCTATTTGTGGGGAAAAAAGGATGCCAATTTTGTTTGGGAGCCACGTCGCACGACCGTGCAATTGTCTGTTAAAGCGACGCAGTGCCGAATTGTAAAAACCCCTTGGGTCATTTAGCAGCATATTGGTCCGGTCCTTAAGTGGTTAAACAACTTGCTGAACGCGTCTTATGCTGGCCATACACTATACGAAAAAAAAAATTCTGCACTAGGTATATGTGAAAAAAAAAAAAAAGTTTTTCTTTTTTTTTTATGTCCACTGAACGATTTATCGGTCATTACATGATGGCACTATCGTTTGTGCTCACGAAAGTTCCTTGTTACCTTGTTTTCTACATAACACAAATGTTGTACCAGAAAACACAAAATCGCACATTCACCAAAAAAACGCAGACTGGCCTTACCTTCTTCTTGTGTTTTTCTTTAATGGTGTTCTTAGACTTGCATTTTTTAACATCTAACAGATAGAAAATAAAAAAACAAAACATTAGTGCACAATCTGCTCATCTAACTGGTACATACAATTATTTAGACATAAAAGGAGGTTATTTACTAAAGGCAAATCCACTTTGCACTACAAGTGCACTTGGAAGTGCAGTCGCTATAAATCTGAGGGGTAGATCTGAAATGAGGGGAAGCTCTGCTGATTTTATTATCCAATCATGTGCAACTAAAATGCTTTTTTTTTAGCCTGCTTGCTGGAAAATTACACCAAATTTTCCAAAACGATAAACACTATTTATTTATACATAGACTGATATATAATAAAACACTTTCCCCAAAAATCGCCACGTGAGGAAGTGAAACGCAATGCATTTATACTGCATTATGAAAGTCCAAATGATCTCTCTTCCAAATCTGTGCTTCACCCGTGATCGACTGAATATTTGAATGAGTGAATCACTCGTGATCTCCCACCATCCATAATATATTCTCACCTTCAACTTTGACCTACAGTACCCTACAAAAGTGTGATGTGAATCTACAATACATGTGTAAAGCATTGTATAAACTGACAGCGCTGTATAAGTAAATTAATAGCAAGCCGTAGGGGGCCCTCTTGTGGTGAAAGCATAAACCTCACTACACAAGGCGAAACTCAAGGCTGTTTGGGGAAAAACCCAAGTACTGTACTAAAAGGGAGGGGGGGGGGGGAGAGAGCAGTTTTAAGATTAGTTGGGTATAACTCAGAATACTACTTTAAGATCAACTACATTGCATCTGGAAAGTATTCACAGTGCTTTACTTTTTACACATTTTGTTATGATACAGCCTTATTCTAAAATGTATTAAAGTCATTATTTTCCTCAAGTCTACAAACAATACCCCATGATGACAACGTGAAAGGAGTTTGTTTGAAATCTTTGCAAATTTAGTAAAAAATAAAATTAAAGGGGAGGCTTCCCCTGATGAAGTCACGAGGTACGTGACGTAACAACGTAGGGATTGGGACCACGTGAGGCTGACTCAGACCAGGAAGACATCTAAAGGAGACGTAAGAAGGCGCTGTGGACGCCGCGTCTTGTTTCATTTTATGCACTTATATTTTACACCAATGTAAGAGTCCATTTTAGCCACTAATAAAGATCACCCTCTTTTAACCACTAGAGCGCTGCGCTATAGACGAAAGACGTCCACAGCGCGGCTCTCAAGTGCCGGGTGGACATCCCTGGACATCCTTTTATGTGGGGGGCGCGCAGCGGGGAAACACTGTGCCCGGCGCATTGCTGGGAAGCCGATGCGTGTGCCTGGCGAACACATTTAACCCCTTCCTCACCCCCTAGTGTTAACCCCTTCCCTGCCAGTCACATTTATACAGTAATTAGTGCATTTTTAAAGCACTGATCGCTGTATAAATGAATGGTCCCAAAATTTGGTCAAAAGTGTCCGATATGTCCACCGCAATATCGCAGGCCTGACAAAAAAAAAAACGCAGATCGCCGCCATTACTAGTAAAAAATAAAAAAAAATCATAAATCTATCCCCTATTTTGTAGGCGCTATAACTTTTGCGCAAACCAATCAATATACGCTTATTGACATTTTTTTTAACAAAAATATGTAGAATACGTATCGGCCTAAACCGAGGAAAAAAATATAAAAAAAAAAAAAATTGGCATATTATTATAACAAAAAGTAAAATTATTTTTTTTTTTTAAATTTCTGTCTTTTTTTGTTTATAGCACAAAAAATAAATCGCAGAGATGATCAAATACCACCAAAAGAAAGCTCTATTTGTGGGAAAAAAATAATAAAAATATAAATTTGGGTACAGTATTGCATGACCGCGCAATTGTCATTCAAAATGCGTCAGCGCTGAAAATTGGTCTGGGCAGGAAGGGGGTTTAAGTGCCCAGTAATGAAGTGGTTAATCGATATGACACTATTGGTGGCATTCCTCTCTTTTCTTCCTCCCTTATATATCTGACCATTGAGGATTCACTACGTTTGTATCCCTGGGAGATCAGGGTGAGTATTCACCTCAGGAGACAGACATATAGGAGAAAATCGGGAGAGGATTGAGCCACACATTCCAGGACGCCCACACCCATGCTACATGCACTATTACAACAACAGTAAGGTGAGAGTTCTGGGAGACCGGACACGGATTGCATTACTGCATATAGATTCACATCTAATCAGAAACCCCAGAGTAGCCTGGAACACCCACTTATAGATCCATTATTCCAAAAGGACATTTATTTAAACATTTTCGATCTTGGTTCAGTCTGAGGACACTTTTTTTTTTATTTGTATCACTTTCACATCATTCACTGCGGTTTAAGTGTCAATAATTTACTATTTGTCATTATTGTTATCATATGTGGATTTTATTACCTTAGTAGTTTTTAACCACTTAAGCCCCGGACCTTTAGGCAGCTAAATGCCCAGGCCAGGTTTTGCGATTCGGCACTGCGTCGCTTTAACAGACAATTGCGCGGTCGTGCGACGTGGCTCACAAACAAAATTGGCGTCCTTTTTTCCCCACAAATAGAGCTTTCTTTTGGTGGTATTTGATCACCTCTGCGGTTTTTATTTTTTGCGCTATAAACAAAAATAGAGCAACAATTTTGAAAAAAAATCAATATTTTTTACTTTTTGCTATAATAAATATCCCCCAAAAACATATATAAAAAAAAATGTTTTCCTCAGTTTAGGCCGATACGTATTCTTCTACCCATATTTGGTAAAAAAAAAAAAAAAAAAAAAAAGATCGCAATAAGCGTTTATCGATTGGTTTGCGCAAAATGTATAGCGTTTACAAAATAGGGGATAGTTTTATTGCATTTTTATTATTTATTTTTTTTGTTACTACTAATGGCGGCGATAATCGATTTTTTTCGTGACTGCGACATTATGGCGGACACTTCGGACAATTTTGACACATTTTTGGGACCATTGTCATTTTCACAGCAAAAAATGCATTTAAATTGCATTCTTTATTGTGAAAATGACAGTTGCAGTTTGGGAGTTAACCACAGGTGGCACTGTAGGAGTTAGTGTTCACCTAGTGTGTGTTTACAACTGTAGGGGGGTGTGGCTGTAGGACTGACGTCATCGATTGTGTCTCCCCTATAAAGGGGATGACACGATCGATGCAGCGCCATAGTGAAGCACGGGGAAGCCGTGTTTACATACGGCTTTCCCCGTTCTTCAGCTCCGGGGAGCGATCGCGACGGAGCGGCTATAAACGAATAGCCGCGCCGTTGTTGTCCCGGATCGCTCCCCGAGGGAACCCGACCGCCGCATGTAGCGGGGGGGGGTCCCGATCGGACCCCCGACCCGCGGAAAGGCAAGGACGTACATGTACGCCCATTTGCCTGTACGTGCCATTCTGTGGACATACGGCTGTCGGGAAGTGGTTAACTACAGTTTTGAGCGCTTATAATTGAGATGTTTCTACAACTTGATTGGAGTCCACCTGTGGTAAATTCAGTTGATTGGACATGATTTGGAAAGGCACACACCTGTCTATATAAGGTCCCACAGTTAACAGTTCATGTCAGAGCACAAACCAAGCCATGAAGTCCAAGGAATTGTCTGTAGACCCCCGAGACAGGATTGTATGGAGACACAGATCTGGGGAAGGTTACATAAAATGTCTCCAGCATTAAAGGTCTCAATGAGCACAGTGGCCTCCATTATCTGTAAATGGAAAAAGTTTGGAATCACCCGGACTCTTCCTAGAGCGGGCCGCCTGGCCAAACTGAGCGATTGGGGGAGAAGGGCCTTAGTCAGAGACGTGACCAATAACCAGATGGTTACTCTGACAGAGCTCCAGTGTTTCTCTGTGGGGAGAGGAGAACCTTCTAGAAGAACAACCATCTCTTCAGCACTCCACCAGTCAGGCCTATAGGGTAGAGTGGCCAGATGGAAGCCACTTCGTAAAAGTCACATGACAGCCCACATGGAGTTTGCCAAAAGGCACCTGAAGGACTCTCAGACCATGAGAAACAAAATTCTCTGGTCTGATAAAAAAAAATTGAACTCTTTGGCCTGAATAGCAAGCGTCTTGTCTGGAGAAAACCAGGCACTGATCATCACCTGGCCAATACCATCCCTACAGTGAAGCATGGTGGCGGCAGCATCATACTGTGGGGACGTTTTTCAGTGGCAGGAACTGGGAGACTAGTCAGGATTGAGGGACAGATGAATGCAGCAATGTACAGAGACATTCTTGATGAAAACCTGCTCCAAAGTGCTCTGGACCTCAGACTGGGGCAAAGTTTCATCTTCCAACAGGACAACGACCCCAAGCACACAGCCAAGATAACAAAGGAGTGGCTACGGGACAAGTCTGTGAATGTCCTTGAGTGGCCCAGCCAGAGCCCAGACTTGAACATCTCTGGAGAGATCTGAAAATGGCTGTACACCGACGCTCCCCATCCAACCTGATGGAGCTTGAGAAGTTCCTGCAAAGAAAAATGGGAGAAACTGCCCACAAAAAGTTGTGCCAAGCTTATAGGATCATACTAAGATAGACTTGAGGCTGTAATTGGTGCCAAAGCCACTTCAACAAAATATTGAGCAAAGGCTGTGAATACTTACTGGGATGTTTTTAATTTTTTATGTTTAATAAATTTGCAAAGATTTCAAACAAATTTCTTTCACGTTGTCATTATGGGATATTGTTTGTAGAATTTTGAGGGAAATAATGAATACATTTTGGAATAAGGCTGGAACATAACAAAATGTGCAAAAAGTGAAGTACTATGAATACTTCCGGATGCACTGTATATACATTGCAAACACTGTATTGTATGCAGAGATCACAACTCCAGACCTCTATTCAAGACCTGCAAAAAGCAAGCTGAATTGCATTACAAAAGCGATAGCTTAAAGCGGTGGTTCACCCTAAAAACTACTTTTTCTTATTACACTGCCCCCCCACATTACAATACGATTAAGGCTATTTTTTTTTTTGATGCTGTACATACCTTTGTACAGCATATTCACCCGTGGCTTCCGGCTTGCGAGTCCCGCGGGAGTGGGCGTTCCTAACATGTTTGTGATTGACGTTTTGACCAAAAACGAGCTCCCCCCCGTCGCGTAAGCCGCGTCACGGTTGGCAAAAGGAGCCGAACGGCGAGTCGGCGCTATACTGCGCATGCGCATCGCCGTTCGGCTCCTTTCGCCAATCGTGACGCGGCTTACGTGACGGGGGGGAGCTCGTTTTTGGTCAAAACGTCAATCACAGACATGTTAGGAACGCCCACTCCCGCGGGACTCGCAAGCCGGAAGCCACGGGTGAATATGCTGTACAAAAGGTATGTACAGCATCAAAAAAAAAATAATAGCCTTAATCGTATTGTAATGTGGGGGGCCAGTGTAATAAAAAAAAAGTCGTTTTTAGGGTGAACCACCCCTTTAACCACTTCAGCTCTGGAAGGTCTTACCCCCTTCATGACCAGACCATTTTTTGCTATGCGGCACTGCGCTACTTTAAGCGACTATTGCGTAGTCATGCAACACTGTACCCAAACAAAAAAAAAATTCACACAAATAAAAAAAAACTATATATTTTTTACTTTCTGCTGTAAAACATATCCATAAAAAAAAAATCAAATCTTCTAATAACTTTTGGCCAAACAGGTCTGCTACATATCTTGGGTAAAAAAAAATCTCAACAAGTGTATATTGGACTTTTTTCTTTTTACTACTAGTAATGGCAGCGATCTGTGACTTACGAGACTGTGATATTGTGGTGTAAAATCTGACACTAACTGACGCTGGAGGGAACTGGCTTACTGCCACGGACACCACCCTGCTTAGCAAGGTATTAAACAAAAAGATCCCGTCACTGAATACAGCTCTGTGTTGTTTATATTCACAGAGCTGTGTTCTGTGAAGCTCAGAGCCGATCACTGGCGGTCAATTACTGTCTGGGACTGTGATCATTATGTACAGTGATGAATCACAGCCATGCCGGCGAGCGTGTGTATCACATACAAGGTACGTGATCCAGTGCAGGGAGGCCGCATATATGCAAGTTATATGGTCGGTGGTTAAAGGGGTTGTAAAGGTACAATTTTTTTTTCCTAAATAGCTTCCTTTACCTTAGTGCAGTCCTCCTTCTATTTTGCTTTTAAATGTCCTTATTTCTTCTGAGAAATCCTCACTTCCTGTTCTTCTGTCTGCAACTCCACACAGTAATGTGAGGCTTTCTCCCTGGTGTGGAGTGTCGTGCTCGCCCCCTCCCTTGGACAACAGGAGAGTCAGGACACTATCTTCATTGCAGATAGAGAAAGGAGCTGTGTGTTAGTGGGAATCCTGACTCTTCTGTATAGCCGCTCCATCGCGATCGCTCCCCGGAGCTGAAGAACGGGGAGAGCTGTATGTAAACACGGCTTCCCCGTGCTTCACTATGGCGCTGCATCGATCGAGTGATCCCTTATATAGGGAGACTCGATCGATGAGGTCATTCCTACAGCCACACCCCCCTACAGTTGTAAACACACACTAGATGAACCCTAACTCCTACAGCGTTAACTCCCAAACTGCAACTGTCATTTTCACAATAGACAATGCAATTTAAATGCATTTTTTGCTGTGAAAATGACAATGGTCCCAAAAATCAAAATTTTCCGAAGTGTCCGCCATAATGTCACAGTCACGAAAAAAAAATCGCTGATCGCCACCATTAGTAGTAAAAAAAAAATTAATAAAAATGCAATAAAACTATCCCCTATTTTGTAAACGCTATAAATTTTGCGCAAACCAATCGATAAACGCTTATTGCGATTTTTTTTTACCAAAAATAGGTAGAATAATACGCATTGGCCTAAACTGAGGAAAAAATTTTTTTTTATATGTTTTTGGGGGATATTTATTATAGCAAAAAGTCAAAAATATTGAATTTTTTTCAAAATTTTCGCTCTATTTTTGTTTTTTTTGGGTCATGTAGCAGCATATTGGTCTGGTCCTTAAGTGGTTAATGTACATCAGGCACATGTATACTAGCTACAAAGAAGGAACGCCAATGCAGATTTAGCTGCCCTCAGTTCTAGAATACACCAGAATAATACCGGAGTTCAGAGTTTGTCCCTGCTGATACCTCTACTTCTGGAGCTGCTTCTGCTGCTGGAAGATGAAGAGCCTGAAGACGAGGATGATGATGAATGTGAGGACGACGATGAGGAGGAAGAGGAAGACACAGAGGATGATCTGCTCCGACTGCGTTTTCTTTTCCTCTTTTCCCCTCCTTGAAGAAAAGAGATATATATGTTATTTTTTCTTACAACTGCATTAAACTTTACATGTTACGATCATCACCCTCATTATTATATAATCCCATTTCATTTCCCAGCTTTGCCTCCCCATGGCTGTCTCTTCTGTGTGCCGCATCCTCTATAATATGAAGGACAAGAGGAAATAATACTGCAAAGTCTTCTATCCAGAAACTCGGGTGCTATGATCTTATTACTGGAAATTCAGACAGAGTCATAAAGCCAGTGGCTGATTCTGCCCACCCAACAGTCAGTTGTGTCTCATTAATACAGGAGGTGTGTTACCGGCCAGATCACCAGGTGAAAACAGAGAGGAACAAGCCAAAGAAAAGAAAATGAATGCAGCCACCACATCTAATGACCTGTAACCTGCAATATATTACATTTTTGGGTTTTGAGTTTATTACTAGGGTTGTCCCGATACCGATACTGAGCATACTGAGCATTCGCGCAAATGCTCCCGATGCTTCACCCGATACTTTTTTTTGTGACTGACGAGCAGGCTGAGAGGGGGCAGAGAGGGGGCCGAGAGGGGGCCGAGAGGGGGCCGAGAGCAGGCCGAGAGGGGGCAGAGAGCAGGCCGAGAGGGGGCAGAGAGCAGGCCGAGAGGGGGCAGAGAGCAGGCTGAGAGGGGGCAGAGAGCAGAGCAGTCCTCGGGTAAGTAAAATAGAATGTCAATGGGAAAGGGAGAGGGAGAGGAGAGCTGCTGCTGCTGCTGTCGCCATCTAGTTGATCAGCGCACGGGGAACATAACAGCTTTCATTTCAATAGCTGATCAACCAGACGGCGGCGGCGGGGGGGCTTTCTCTTTGCCTACACAGGTAGGCCACTGCGGACCTTCACATGGCTGCATTTGGGGACACAGACACATTTTTTTTAAAAGTATCGGCGAGTACATGAAAAAAAGTATCGGTACTTGTCCTCGGTCCTAAAAAAGTGGTATCGGGGAAACCCTATTTATTACCACTTTAATAGCCAAATCAAAATCTGTTGAGACTTTTTTGTGTCCTTCTACTCGTGTCGTTGTGCATAGACTTCTGTAATGTGAACACCTAAACAAGTAATAATTACCTCGGTCTTCACAAGAGGATGAGGACCTCCTCCTGGATCTATCCCCTTGGATGTCTGTCATGCCTATAAAAACACAAAGACTATTCAAAAAACATGGATGGAGCAGCTTGAAGCATTTCATTTAGATTTAATACAACTTTTCTTTTACCACTTGCTGACCGCCTAACAAACATGTACGTTGGCAAAATGGCTTGGCTGGGCAAAGCAAGGTACCTGTATGTTGCTTTTGAAAATCCGGCCGTGCGGGCGCACGCGCGGAGCGAGGTCCGCGGACTCTATGTCCGCCAGTGTCCCGCGATCGTGTCACGGAGCACCAGAATGGGGGAGATACCTATGTAAACAAGGCATTTCCCTGTTCTGCCTAGTGACAGGACAGAGATCTTCTACTCCCCGTCATCGGGAGCAGTGATCACTTGTAGCCCACCCCCCCACAGTTAGAATCCCTCCCTAGGACACACTTAACCCCTTCCTCGCCCCCTAGTGGTTAACCCCCTCCCTGCCAGTGTCATTTACACAGTAATCAGTGCATTTTTATAGCACTGATTGTTGCATAAGTGACAATGGTCCCAAAATGGCGTCAAAAGTGTCCAATGTGTCCGCCATAATGTCACAGTAAAAAAAAAAAAAAAAAGAAAAGTAAAAAATGTAAAAATAAATAATCGCTGATAGCCGTCATCATCAATAATAAAAAAAAGTATTAATAAATGTAAAGTGCCCTGTCGTCCTGTGCTTGCGAACGCGCGCATTGGTCCTGCATGCACTCAAACAGCGATTGTCCCACACGTGAGGCATCACTGCGATCATAGGCAGTAATTCTAGCACCAGACCTCCTCTGTTAGGCTGGGGTCACAGCAGGGGGTCCGGTGCGTCCCGGTTCAACAATTCAGGTGCGAATTTGTGCCTGAATTCTCACCTGACTCGTAATCAAAGACGCACAGGACCCTTTTTAAATGCGGACCGCCGCTGTCCCGGAGCTGAGAGAACTGGCTCCTTTGAGAGCCGGTCAGTGTCTCCTGTCATGCCAATTGGATGCGGGAAAAACCTACAACCAATGTGCAGAAGTGTGAACTCGGCCCTAATCTAAAGTGGTGACCTGTAAAGCTTCACCTACGGATAGTAATATGTATGTCATTTGTCGCCGTTGCAGGGGCGTGCGCAATTTTAAAGTGTGACATGTTTGATATCTATTTACTTGGCGTAACATCTTTTATAATTTACCAAAAAAAAGTTTTACTTACCTGAGCCCGTTCATCTGCTGCCCACGCCCCCGACATCCTCTTCTCCGCTCAGTCTGGCCATTGATTGGATGGATTGATAGCAGCACAGCCATTGGCTTGTGCTGCTGTCAATCACATCCAATGACGCGGCGCGTCAGGGTCGAGTGATACAGTCGGCGGCTATAGCCGCAGGCTGTATCACCTGAGCCGCCCGCAAGAACTAACCCCCATGAGAGAGCGCTCCCATGAAGGGGGTTAGTTCTTGCGGGGAGGAACCGAGACAGCCGCTGAGGGACCCCAGAAGACAAGGATCGGGGCCACTGTGTGTAAAACGAGCTGCACAGTGGAGGTAGGTAGAACATGTTTGTTATTTTATCTTTAAACGGGAACCTTTAGCGTCCCTTTAATGCATTCTATGTATTAAGGTGAAAAACCTCCTGTGATGCAGCTGCCCCCCAGAGCCCTCCTTTTACTTAACTGATTCCGATCTTTCCAGTGACAGGAACGAGCACACCAGCTCCAGCCGGTGTCTCGGGTCCTGATTGGATAGATTGATAGCAGGTCAGCCATTGGCTCCCGCTGCTGTCACTCAAGTCCAATGATGCAGAAGCCAGGGGGCGGGGCTAAGTCCTGCTGTCTGTGTCAATGGATGTTGCAGTAAGAACATAGGAGCGTGGCTATCCAACGGGGCACTCGAGAGGAGGAGGAGCGCCACTGAGGGACCCCAGAAGAGGAGGATTGGGGCCACTCTGTGCAAAACCAACTGCAGAGGAGGTAAGTATAACATGTTTGATTTAAAAAATAAAAATTATAAAATCAAAATATATTCAACGTAATTTTCTAGCAAATAAATACTGATTTTTACGTGTAAACAAAAAGTGACAGAAATGCCCAGTCTGGAATTAAAGTGTCCACCTTTCCTAGGCTTCGTGATTTCCTCTTTATTAAAGCGGAGTTCCACCCAAAAATGGAACTTCCACTTTTCGGAATACCACCCCGCCCCTCCCCCCTTTGGTGTCACATTTGATACCTTTCAGTGGAGAGGAGGGTGCAGATACCTGTCTAATCCAGGTATTTGCTCCCAATTAGGGGCATAGGCGACCTACGCCATGTCCGACGCCTACTTCGCCCCCCCGCTGTCTTTTGGGAGACACACAGGTCCCAGAAGACAGCAGGGACCAGTGGCATGCGCAGTAGGGAACCAGGAAGTGAAGCCGCAAGGCTTCACTTCCTGATTCCCTTACCGAAGATGGCGACGCCTCCACCCGAGAGCCAAGGGACAGATCGCCTTCAGGTACTGACATCGCGGAACTCCGCTTTAATTAGAGCGGCAACAATTACAATCCATACAGATAAGCCGCCAGCTGGGGTGTCACCCTCTGAGTCCAATAACACATTGTCCCCATTCACAACGATCAGGATTAAACCCTAAATATTCACATTCCTACATCTGCCCAGCCATGACCGGTCCTCTTTATTCATCCCTCCCATGCTGGGGGTTGTAGTCCCACCGATATAACCTACCCCTCCCCCTCTGATTACTGACCTATGATCTCTCAGCTCTGGACCATAAAACACGAACACTGCCCAAACATCACCGCTCAGCCCCGCTTCTCTTCGCCGCCATGACACCGCTCTCCCTACGTCACTTCCGCCATTAACCTGGCACACGCACGGCGCCATTTTTACTTCTGGCAGAGCGCTATAAGAAGCGCGATATGACCGGGTGTGAGAAGGCAAAATAAGTGTAGCTACGAATATATTTCTTCATTTCGGTTGGAAACGTTTACTCGTAAGAAAGTTTTGGTATAATAAACCCGTTTGATTTTATGTTTAGCGCTAAAGAAATATGGCGGCTGAGGCATTTCCGGTGCGGTGGCCACCGGGATTCGCACGCTGAAGGGCAACAGAGCGCGGCTGGCCCGGTGACCTGTCAGCATCAGGAGGTACTTTTCGTGTGAGCTGGAGGTCAGAGGTGAGTGGTGTGTCCGCTCTGAGGATGGAGATGAGAGAGACACAGAGCCATGTTGGTGATTGCCACTATATAAGAAAGAAGGGCACTCATCACCACCTTCACACAATGCTACTTGCCTG
The DNA here is from genome assembly GCF_905171775.1 of Rana temporaria. NCBI lineage: Eukaryota > Metazoa > Chordata > Amphibia > Anura > Ranidae > Rana > Rana temporaria. The sequence continues at coordinate 438,238,316 of NC_053492.1, forward strand.
GCTGGTATGCTGACCCCCCAGGCTTCACAGTGTTCTCAGTCACTGACCCAGAGAGAAACAAAACAGATTTGTGATGTGGAGTAGTGAAGCTGATGGATCAGCATGGCAGCCAGGATAATAGTATTGGTTACATTGTGTGTGTTTGTGGCGGATGAGCCCTTTCCAGCGGGGGACACATGTTCTTTCTCCATCACTTACATTGCCGGTTGTCTGTCACTGAGGGTGATGCCTCAGCTGTGCCAATACAGGCGGTCTGTGTTTGTCCGGAACTTCCTGGACTCTGGCTGTGCTGCTGCCACAAAGTGAGGAGTAAAGTATGGCGCTGTCAGCGGGGGCTTTGTGACAGCAAAAAAATGGTGCTGTCAGCAGGACTATTGTGATTCTTATAGCGCAGCGCTGTCAGGGGGGCATTGTGACTTGGAAAGTATGGTGTAAGTCAGTGGTGTCAGACTCAATTTCATCTTGGGTCGCATCAACGGTATAGTTGGTTGGTTGTATCTGGGGTGTGCTAAATACAGAGTGCAGCGTTCAGGAGTGAGCCATGTACTGAGTGCAGGTCCAGGGGTGCAATATGCACAGAGTGCAGGGTTCAGGAGCGAGTTACGTACAGAGTGTAGGGTTTGAGGATGCGATACGCATGGGTTGCAAGCAGGGCTGTGGAGTCGGTAGATAAATGTTCCGACTCTGACTCCTCAGTTTTATGTACTTCCGACTCCCCGACTCCTCTGTATTAATATGCGAATGTATTTTATACATTCCTTGAGGGAAAGAAACGCAACCTACCACAGGACTACTGGCTGGGAAGCCAACAGTCTACTGTATTGCACAGTTTAAGCAAAAGACAAACACAATGAAAACAACGTTTTTTTTTTTTATTCTAAAACATGATTTTCCTAGGAGAATCCCATAGTCATGTTTAAAGTTTAAGCTAACAATCAGAGTTTACAAGTTTTTATAGCCTTAGCTAAATGACAGCAGTTTTTCCAATGGTTTACAGCTTCAGTCTTGAACTATTGGCCCTCCATTACCTTCACTTATACAAGTGTCTCACTCTCTAGTCCTGCAAAAAACATATTTATTTAATCCCTTATCAGTGAGAGGCTAGGTTACACATGGACGCTGCGTTCCCTGTAAAAACAGAACACAACACTATGGAAAGTATAAGTATTGCAGCTCCTAATTGTGCGTTGCGTGCCATATAGTGAAGCACATGAAAAGCATGCTTCTTCACGGTCACTTAACGCGTTCGTTTTGCGGTTACGTGAGGCACTGCATGCATTGGTCTTTATTCTTACAGTAGAGAAGTCATTAATTATAACTTTTTGTGAATTGGGACATTTAAACTTGCTTTTTTTTTTTTTATTCCAATCTAAATTTAGTAGGAGTCGGAGTCGGTGCATTGTTTGCCGACTCCGACTCCAGGTACCCAAAATTTCCTCCGACTCCTCGACTCCGACTCCACAGCCCTGGTTGCAAGAGTTCAGGAGTGCGTTACATGCAGAGTTCAAGAGTGAGCTATGTACAGAGTGCAGGGTTTAGGAGTGTGCTATGTACAGGTTGCAGGGTTCAACAGTGTGTTGCATATAGAGTGCAGTGTTTACGCTGCATAGAGGTTGCAGGGTTTAGGAGTGCGCTATGTACAGAGGGCAGGGTTTAGGAGTGCACTATGGGCCGGTTTTCGGAGTGAGCTATGTACAGAGTGCAGGGTTTAGGAGTATGCTACGTACAGGTTGCAGGATTCAGGAGTGCGTTACATATAGAGTTCAGTGTTCAGGCTTACACTGTGTGCAGAGTAAATGAGTGCGCTATGTACAGAGTGCAGGGTTCAGCAGTGAGTTACGTACAGAGTGTAGGGTTTGAGGATGCGCTACGTATGGGTTGCAGGAGTGCATTACATGCAGAGTTCAAGAGTGAGCTATGTACATAGTGCAGGGTTTAGGAGTGTGCTACGTACAGGTTGCAGGGTTCAACAGTGTGTTGCATATAGAGTGCAGTGTTTACGCTGCGTAGAGGTTGCAGGGTTTAGGAGTGCGCTATGTACAGAGTGCAGGGTTTAGGAGTGAGCTATGTGCAGGGTTTAGGAGTATGCTACGTACAGGTTGCAGGATTCAGGAGTGCGTTACATATAGAGTTCAGTGTTCAGGCCTACACTGTGTGCAGAGTAAATGAGTGAGCTATGTTCAGAGTGCAGGGTTTATGAGTGTGCTGCGTACAGGTTGCAGGGTTCAGGCGTGCATTAGGTGCAGAGTTCAGGAGTGAGCTATGTTCAGGGGTGTGCGGGATGCGAATCAGAAAAGCATCTCCTCCTATGGACCACATTCATGTGTGAATACCGAGAACCACCAAGCCATATGCCGGAAACACAACACCTTCTTACAAAATCCCTTCTTCTCCAGGCATGGTGTCAGGTTGGGAAGCAAATGCAATAGGCAAAAGGTGATCCACATAGAGGGGTGATGTCTTGCAGAGGAATTCCACAGGTAGGGTGGTTGGTACTCTGCGTGGCAAGTCATCGGCCCTGCCTACCTCATTTCTGACGGAGCACAAAGAAAATAAACCTCTCTTATTTATACCCCTCCTCCTCATCGTGCCTTCCTCCTCATCGTGTTCTTTCTTCTTCTTTCTTCTTTCTCCTTTCTCCTTCCTCCTTCTTCTCCTCCTTCTTCTCCTCCTTCTTCTCCTCCTTCTTCTCCTCCTTCTTCTCCTCCTTCTTCTCCTCCTTCTTCTCCTCCTTCTTCTCCTCCTTCTTCTCCTCCTTCTCCTTCACCTTCTCCTTCACCTTCTCCTTCTCCTCCTCCTTCTCCTCCTTCTCCTCCTTCTCGTCATATCTTCCGTCTCCTCCTTCTCCTCCTCCTTCTCCTCCTCCTTCTCCTCCTTCTTCTCCTCCTTCTTCTCCTTCTTCTCCTTCTTCTTCTCCTTCTTCTCCTTCTTCTCCTTCTTCTTCTCCTTCTTCTCCTTCACCTCCTCCTTCTCCTCCTCCTTCTCCTCCTCGTCATATCTTCCTTCTCCTCCTTCTTCTCCTCCTTCTCCTCCTTCTCGTCATATCTTCCGTCTCCTCCTTCTCCTCCTTCTCGTCATATCTTCCGTCTCCTCCTTCTCCTCCTTCTCGTCATATCTTCCGTCTCCTCCTTCTCCTCCTTCTCGTCATATCTTCCGTCTCCTCCTTCTCCTCCTTCTCGTCATATCTTCCGTCTCCTCCTTCTCCTCCTTCTCGTCATATCTTCCGTCTCCTCCTTCTCCTTCTCCTCCTTCTCCTTAACGCTCTCTCCTCGTCATATCTTCCGTCTCCTCCTTCTCCTTCTCCTCCTTCTCCTTAACGCTCTCTCCTCGTCATATCTTCCGTCTCCTCCTCCTCCTATATATACAGTGAGGAAAAAAGATATTTGATACAGTGATGATTTTGTACGTTTGCCCAAAGAAATGATCAGTCTATAATTTTTATGGTAGGTTTATTTTACCAGTGAGAGACAAAATAAGAAAAATATCCTGAAAAACGCATTTCAAAAAAGTTATAAATTGATTTGCATTTTAATAAGTTAAATATGTATTTGATTTCCTATCAATCAGCAAGATTTCTGGCTCCCAGGTGTCTTCTATACAGGCAATGGGCTGAGATTAGGAGCACTCTCTTAAAGGGAGTGCTCCTAATCTCAGCTTGTTATCTGTATAAAAGACACCTGTCCACAGAAGCAATCAATTAAATTCCAATCTCTCCATAATGGCCAAGACCAGGGATCCTCAAACTACGGCCCTCCAGCTGTTGTGGAACTACACATCCCATGAGGCATTGTAAAACTCTGACATTCACAGACATGACGGGAATTGTATTTCCTGAACAACTGGAGGGCCGTAGTTTGAAGACCCATGGGCCAAGACCAAAGAGCTGTCCAGGGATGTCGGGGACAAGATTGTACACAAGGCTGGAATGGGCTACAAGACCATCGCCAAGCAGCTTGGTGAGAGGGTGAGAACAGTTGGTGCGATTATTCACAAATGGAAGAAACACAAAATGACTGTCCATCTCCCTCGGTTTGGGGATCCAGTCGTAATCTCACCTCGTGGAGTTTCAATGATCATGAGAACGGTGAGGAATCGGCCCAGAACTACACGGGAGAATCTTGTCAATGATCTGAAGGCAGCTGGGACCATCGTCACCAAGAGAACAATTGGTAACGGACTACGCCATGAAAGACTGAAATCCTGCAGCACCTGCAAGGCCTCCCTGCTCAAGAAATCACATGTACTGTCCCGTCTGAAGTTTGCTAATGAACATCTGAATGATTCAGAGGAGAACTGGGTGAGTGTTGTGATCAAAATCAACGCAATTCGCCATGTTTGGAGGAGGAGGAATGCTGCCTATGTCTCCAAGAACATCATACATGGAGGTGCAAACATTATGCTTTGGGGCTGTTTTTCTGCTAAGGGGACAACTTCACCGCATCAAAGACGATGGATAGGGCCATGTACCATCAAATCTTGGGTGAGAACCTCCTTTCTTCCGCCAGTTCATTGAAAAGGGGTCATAGATGGGTATTTCAGCATAAACATGACCCAAAACACACAGCCAAAGCAACAAAGGGGGGATCAAGAAGAAGCACATTAAGGTCCTGGGGTGGTCTAGCCAGTCTCCAGACCTTAATCCCATAGAAAATATTGCCTTGTTTCCACTGCACGGAACGGTTCGGGACAGTAAGAATGGAGCGGTTAGAATGGGACCGGTCTATTCTCGTGAGCGTTTCCACTGCAAATCGGACTGTCAGGGACCATTCAGGGTTTAGAAAAATGCCTAGCACGTCCACCAATCAGTGGAATGTATTGTATCTCCACCCTAATGGAACCGTTCCATTTCCTATGGTCCCACATCTGAAGCAGGACCCAGAATGGTCCGGTACGGTTCGGTTTAATGGCACACTTTCATAATGGAAACACCCAAAATAGCGAACCGTACCGAACCGATCCACTCAGTGGAAACGAGGCATATGTGGAGGAAGATGAAGGTTCGAGTTACCAAACATCAGCCTTGAAACCTTAATGACTTGGAGAGGATCTGCAAAGAGGAGTGGGACAAAATCCCTACTGAGAGGTGTGCAAACCTGGTGGCCAACTACAAGAAACGTCTGACCTCTGATTGCCAACAAGAGTTTTGCCACCAAGCCATGTTTTGCGAAGGGGTCAAATACTTATTTCACTCATTAGAATGCAAATCAATTTATAACTTTTTTGAAATTAGTTTTTCTGGATTTTTTGGTTGTTATTCTGTCTCACTGTTGAAATAAACCTACCATTAAAATTATAGACTGATCATTTCTTTGTCGGTGGGCAAACGTACAAAATCAGCAGGGGATCCAATACTTTTTTTCCTCCACTGTACAGTATGTGTGTGTTTATGTGTTAGGGGTGCGCATCTTCACTGGTCTCACAATTCAATTCGTTTACGATTATCTGGTAAGCGATTCGATTCCGCGATGCATCACGATTACCAACAAGCTTACGCTTGGCCCGCCTAGGCGTCCCTTCCTCTCTGCGATCTTCTGGGACACATCACAGGTCCCAGAAGATTGCCTGGCTATGCAGGATAGCGCAGTGAGATATGCGCACCTGGCTGTGAAGCTGCAATCTGTCACAGCCGGATGCCTACAGTAGTATTGCCAGCGCCGTGGACAGGCGGGGGAGAGAATAGAGGGTTCGGGTGGCCACGTCGCTGGATTGTGGGACAGGGGAGTGTCTTTCTGCGAACACTTGTGGAATGGCGACAAACTACGGTACCTAAAAGTCTCCATAGGCGACGCTTTAAAATAAAAAATAAAGGTTACCAGGTTAGAGTTACAGAGAAGGTCTAGTGCTAGAATTATTTATCTCGCTCTGACGATCACGGCGATATCTCACCTGTGTGATTTGAACACCGTTTACATATGCGGGCGCGGCATCTGTGTGTATGACTGTGTGTCCCTAGCGTGTCGTGATCCTACGGGGTAAAATGACCGCACCAGCCAAGCAGACACTGGCTGGAATAGCGCCCAGCGGCGATTCAGTTCGCATGTGTAGCGCTATACAAGTCATTCATTCATTCAGTATGTGTTTTCTATGCTGTGCAAGCTCGCGGGGACAGGGGCGCTTTAAAAAAAAATGTGATTTATTTTTCTGTCTTTTTTTTTATTAACATTGTGTTTTAAAAAAAAAAAAATATGTTTGATCACTTTTATTGCTGTCACAAGGAATGTAACAGTACCCTTGTGACAGGTACTCTTTATGGAGGGATCGGGGGTCTAAAAGACCCCAAATCCCTCTCTTGCACTTCAAAGTATTCAGATCGCCGAAAGCGGCGATTCTGAATACTGACGTTTTTTTTTTTTTTTTTTAACTGGCGCCATGGGCAGGCGAGTAAAGTGGAAGTGACGTCGCTTCCCTGTTTATGTTCAGACTGGAAAAAAGCCAACGCTTCATTCCAGTCTGTCCCCTTTCCGCTCCTCTGGGATAACAACCGAGCGGCTTTTAGCCGCATTGGTTGTTATCACTGGAAAGCCGACCGTCCGCTCTAAAAACGGTACCGGGATGATGCCTGCAGCTGCGGGCATCATCCCGGTAATCGATTTTCGGTGTCGCATGCATCGGAATCGCATCGGGGACACCCCTAATTAATAAATACAAAAATTAAAAAAAAAAAAATATATATATATATATATATATATATACACACACTCACTCCTATACAAGTTGCTGATCCAGAGGAAGGCAAAACAAACAATAAAGCTTGATCCAATTTGTTGCAGCAGGGAAAAAATTCCTTCTGTATCCCCCAAGAGGCAACGGATATTCCCTGAATCCACTTCACCTATAAATGTTTGTATCCAGTTATATTATGTGTATCTAGGGAAGAATTCTCAGGCCTTTCTTAAAACAATCTACTGAGCTGGCCAGAACCACCTCTTGAGGGAATCATCCTCTCCATTTACGGCTCCTCATCTCCATAACGATTCCTCATCATCTCCTTCCCTTCCTCATCTCCATAACGATTCCTCATCATCTCCTTCCCTTCCTCATCTCCATAACGATTCCTCATCATCTCCTTCCCTTCCTCATCTCCATAACGATTCCTCATCATCTCCTTCCCTTCCTCATCTCCATAACGATTCCTCATCATCTCCTTCCCTTCCTCATCTCCATAATGATTCCTTGTCTCTATAACCCCTCATCGTCTCCTTCTCGTCTCTATAACCCCTCATCGTCTCCTTCCCTTCCTCATCTCCTTCCCTTCCTCGTCTCCATAACCCCTCATCGTCTCCATAACCCCTCATCGTCTCCTTCCCTTCCTCGTCTCCATAATGATTCCTCGTCTCCTTCCCTTCCTCATCTCCATAATGATTCCTCGTCTCCTTTCCTTCCTCATCTCCATAATGATTCCTCGTCTCCTTCCCTTCCTCATCTCCATAATGATTCCTCGTCTCCTTCCCTTCCTCATCTCCATAATGATTCCTCGTCTCCTTCCCTTCCTCATCTCCATAATGATTCCTCGTCTCCTTCCCTTCCTCATCTCCATAATGATTCCTCGTCTCCTTCCCTTCCTCATCTCCATAATGATTCCTCGTCTCCTTCCCTTCCTCATCTCCATAATGATTCCTCGTCTCCATAACCCCTCATCGTCTTCTTCCCTTCCTCATCTTCATAATGATTCCTCGTCTCCATAACCCCTCATCGTCTCCTTCCCTTCCTCATCTCCATAATGATTCCTCATCTCCATAATGATTCCTCGTCTCCATAACCCCTCATCGTCTCCTTCTCTTCCTCATCTCCATAATGATTCCTCGTCTCCATAACCCCTCATCGTCTCCTTCCCTTTCTCGTCTCCATAACCCCTCATCGTCTCCTTCCCTTCCTCATCTCCATAATGATTCCTCGTCTCCTTCCCTTCCTCATCTCCATAATGATTCCTCGTCTCCATAACCCCTCATCGTCTCCTTCCCTTCCTCATCTCCATATTGATTCCTCGTCTCCTTCCCTATCTCCATAATGATTCATCGTCTCCTTCCCTTCCTCATCTCCATAATGATTCCTCGTCTCCATAACCCCTCATCGTCTCCATAACCCCTCATCGTCTCCTTCCCTTCCTCATCTCCATAATGATTCCTTGTCTCCATAACCCCTCACCGTCTCCTTCCCTTCCTCATCTCCATAATGATTCCTCGTCTCCTTCCCTTCCTCATCTCCATAATGATTCATCGTCTCCATAACCCCTCATCATCTCCTTCCCTTCCTCATCTCCACAATGATTCCTCGTCTCCATAACCCCTGCTCTTCATCTCCTTCTTGCCCTCTCTATCTCCATAACCCCTTCTCCACCACCTCCTCCTCTCCTTCTTGTGCCCAGTCAGAAAACACGGGAAGTGTTTAGCTCATGCAATTTCTGGCAGGGTAAACAGGTATGCTTTGCATTGATCAAAAATATATATATTACACAATTTTTTGGTATATTTAGCAGATTAAAAGGGAGTAAATAAATGTGATTGTCGGCGTTTATACACTTTCATTCTTTTGCCACTGACAGCTGTTATGGGGACAGCAAGAGATTAAAATCTCTCCAGCAGGCACACAGACAGCATTCAGATCTCCTTTCTCACTTATAAAAAGTCAGTTGGAACCTGTTTTTAATAAGTAATAAACTTTTTTTTTTTTTTTCAGGAATAACTTGACCATGTTCCTGACGAATATCCTCCTGCGGAAAGGCATAGGTGGTGCCCAATGGATTGGCAAGTACAGACGGCCTCGGGAGGTCACATGGTGCATGAAGAACAATATGATAAAGAGGCTGGAAATAGAAGCAGAGACGGAGTATTGGATCAGCCGACCCTACATGACCAAGGATCAGGAGTTCCGGCATGCCGCAGAGAGGAGGCACAGACGCTTCGAGGAGGTGAAGGCCCAAAAGCGGGCCAAATTCCCTCCTCACAAATACGTGGCTGACCATTTAGATCATCTGAATACTACCAAGAAATGGACTATCCTGTAACTGAGTTGTTCTCTGCACTTTGCATTCTTGTGGATATTAATAAATGTATTTCCTAAACCTGGCGAATTACTGAATGTGAGGAGCGTGATATTTGTGTGAATGTGATATACAGTATTCTTTGTGAATTAAAGGGTTTGTAAAAGTTAGTGTTTTTTTTTTAAATAACAAACCTGTTATTTGCCTCCTCTGTGCAAGGGTTTTGCACATAGTGACCCCGATCATCATCTTCTGGGGTCACCCAGCGGCGCTCTTGACTCCTCCTTCCCATCAAGTGCCACCACTGAGAGCTGTATTCCATTGGGGCACCTTGCATGCACGCTCCCGAGTCCTGCTGCCGTGTCGATTTGACAAAGACAGCAGGACTCAGTCCCGTCCCCCTTGTCACTGGATTTGATTGACAGCAGCAGAAGCCAATGGTTCCTGCTGCCATCAATATATCCAATGAGGACCTGAGACAATGCCTGGAGCTGCTGTGATCGTCCCCGTCGATGGAACAATGAGGTTCAGGTAGGCAAAAGGGGTGCTGCTGGAGGTATTTCACCTTAATGCATTAGGTGAAATACCTCCAGGTGTTTACAACCCCTTTTAAAAACCACTTCCCGACCGCCGCATGTACATATACGTCGGCAGAATGGCACGTACAGGCACATTGGCGTACCTGTACGTCCCTGCCTAGACGTGGGTCGGGGATCCGATCGGGACCCCCCCCGCTACATGCGGCGGTCGGATTCCCGTGGGGAGCGATCCGGGACGACGGCGCGGCTATTCGTTTATAGCTGCTCTGTCGCGATCGCTCCCCGGAGCTGAAGAACGGGGAGAGCCGTATGTAAACACGGCTTCCCCGTGCTTCACTGTGGCGGCTGCATTGATCGAGTGATCCCTTTTATAGGGAGACTCGATCGATGACGTCAGACCTACAGCCACACACCCCTACAGTTGTAAACACACACTAGGTGAACCCTAACGCCTACAGTGCCACCTGTGGTTAACTCCCAAACTGCAACTGTCATTTTCACAATAAACAATGCAATTTAAATGCATTTTTTGCTGTGAAAATGACAATGGTCCCAAAAATGTGTAAAAATTGTGCGAAGTGTCCGCCATAATGTCGCAGTCATAAAAAAATCGCTGATCGCCGCCATTAGTAGTAAAAAAAATAAAACTATCCCCTATATTGCGATTTTTTTTTTTACCAAAAATAGGTAGAAGAATACGTATCGGGCTAAACTGAGGGGGAAAAAAAATGTTATATATGTTTTTGGGGGATATTTATTATAGCAAAAAGTAAAAAATATTGAATTTTTTTCAAAATTGTCGCTCTATTTTTGTTTATAGCGCAAAAAATAAAAACCGCAGAGGTGATCAAATACCACCAAAAGAAAGCTCTATTTGTGGGGAAAAAAGGACGCCAATTTTGTTTGGGAGCCACGCCGCACGACCGCGCAATTGTCTGTTAAAGCGACGCAGTGCCGAATTGTAAAAACCCCTTGGGTCATTTAGCAGCATATTGGTCCGGTCCTTAAGTGGTTAAAGGATGGGTTCACCTTTGGTAACATGTTACACCTGTATTCAGGGTGTAATATTTTAGTAAAGCAGCAGCACACTCCCCCACCATCGTGACAGTGGGCAGGGTATCCTCTCCCTACACCCACTGTCAAAATGTAAATACAGCGGCTCCATACATTGCTAATTAAAATAGTAATAGCATAGAATAATTCAGCTGAGCCAATTTGTGTTTGTTGAGGGAGATACAAGGTAGTAAGGTTCCTGGCTTCCAATAACAACAGCTGCATGGAGTTTGCATGATCTTTTCATGTAGGTTTCCTCCTGAACATACTTGTAGGTTTATTGGCATCTGATCAAACTGACCCTAGAAAATGTGTTTCCTGTCCTCAAGCCCTGAAAAAATCCTGCTAATTCTGTCTGCAAAATATTTTAGAAGACCCAGGTAAAGGGTAAGTGGGGTAGACTTTCTGTTACCATGACTTACCTGCTTCCTGGGTACACGGAGTTGCATTTTAGGTGTTGTCAGACAAGCAAATTTCATCACAAACACTGTACAGCTAACAAATGCCAGAGGAAAATGTAACCCCACTTAAAATGTTTGTTTTTCCTTACTTTCTGTCCAAGTGCCAGAGCTTTAAAAAAGGAAAAAAAAAAGGTAAGGTTACATCCATCCCTATTTTTCGGGGGCAGTCCCCAGATTTCGCCCCTTGAGCCAGGCGCCGTAAGTTTCGCAGAGCACGGGCTCCAAATCTTTGGTTCAAAAATGGTTCTGCTCGAGCGCTCTGTGCATGCTGAGCTCTCTGTGTACTAAATCCCGACCCCTGAATTTTGTGTTCCGCCCAAAAAAACATGCTGCTGGCTTTTAACGACTTAAAGCGGGGGTTCACCCTATTAAAAAAAAAAAAAATTTTTTTTTTATTATACCATTACATTCGGCATCGTAGCGCGAGCTACAGTATGCCGGTCTTACATTTTTTATCCCCGTACTCACTGTGCTATGGATCATTGAAGATTCCGGGGAATGGGCGTTCCTATGGTGAGAGAAGGTGATTGATGGCCGGCCCTGGCACGTCACGCTTCTCCGGAAATAGCCGAAATAGGCTTGGCTCTTCATGGCGCCTGCGCATAGCCTGTGCGCAGGCGCCGTGAAGAGCCGAGACCTACTCCGGCTGTCTTCGGGGAGCGTGACGTGCCAGAGCCGGCCGTCAATCATCCTCCCTCTCCATAGGCACGCCCATTCCCCGCGGGAGTTGGATTCTTCAATGATCGATAGCACAGTGAGTACGGGGATTAAAAATTTAAGACCGGCATACCGTAGCTCGCGCTACGATGCCGAATGTAATGGTATAATGATGTTAAGGAGGGTGAACCACCGCTTTAAGACCCGGACCTTTAGGCAGCTAAAGGACCCGGCTAGTTTTTGCGATTTGGCACTGCTCAGCATAAACGTCAATTGGTATGGTATCATGCAAAGAAAGCAGATGCCTCGATAGTGTAAAACCAATGACTTTTATTAAAATATAAAAGTGATAGGTCACGTCGTCTCGGGGCACGAAAACTATCACGAAACGCGTCAGGTGGAATGAGTGGCTTGCTGACGTCATCACCCTCATCTGCTCGGTTTCCCATACAGACGGGTTTTCCTGTTTGCGTCCGGCCGGCGCAACAGGTTTAAGGCTGTTCTTACACTTACGAAATGTGAGTTTTTTTACGGTTTGTTTTATATTTTAATAAAAGTCATTGCTTTTACACTGTCGAGGCATCTGCTTTCTTTGCATGATACCATACCAATTGACGTTTATGCTGTGGAGTTTGTCATACCATCACATCGTATCATCGCTATGGATGCAGTGTTCTGTCGTGTCTGCTGGGTTTAACACTTATGCTGGTTTTGGTCCTACATCACAAGGATCCTTTGGCTCTGGTAAGCAGTTTCACTTACACTAGGGTGGTGGAATTCACTTAAAGTTGCGGATCTTGAGAAGAAAGAGCAGCTGTCATTTTGATCATCACTGGATGTTTCCTCATATTGCAACCATATGGACTTTCTTTTTTCCTTTTTAATTCACTGTTATAGCCCATTGCAGGGCTCATAGTTCATGTTTTGTTCATAATAATCTATGATCCGTATTTGTTTTTTGCACATAGGTCTATACCATGACCTATTTCATGATTTGTTAATTTCACCTTTGAGAATTTGTGTACTGTTTATGCAGACAGGCGTTTAATTTGAAAAAGAAAAAATTGCACCAACTTAAAAGATTATCAATCAAGTCCTTATGTGAAAAACATAAAAGGTGAATAAAGTCCAATAAATGCGATGAAATATTCAGGACAGACAGCACCCCAGTGCACTTGCAAATTCGTGAGCCACCACCACATGGACTGAGGCTTACCAGAAACAAGCTTAATAAAAGCCTTATTAGAAATCCAAAACGGGAAATCCCAGGGGTTGGTATCACAGCACAGGGTAAATCCTAATTTCAGACAGACTACAGCTGATTGCGGGATCCACAGCGGAATATGACCAGGACACAGCGTGGGATACTCGTCAGCGGCCGTATCATGCAGCACAGCGGTAAACCATATGTAAGGAAGGAGACCGCAACATAGTGTAGTACCGTATAGAACAATTTATTAAAAAGGTAAAAAAAACTACTTACACAGGGATGTGCAAATTGAGCAGTTTAAAACGGATGCCGGTCGGCATAAACAGGAGCCCTTCCTCCTAGCGTAAACACGGTTACGTCACTGCACGCCGTCGAACCAGACGCGTTTCGTCATACGTTGACGTTCTCAATGGGGATGGCATTTAATTTAATTCATGATTCATGTTCATTCATGCAACCTTCACATTTATGGTCACTTTCTCCATAACGGTTTCCTTTGATATTAGCGCAACTATATATATTTTTCTCACATATTTTTCTCAATCAGGAAGTGAAGCCTTGCTGCTTCACCGCCGGATTCCCTACTCGCGGCGCGACGTGAATGGGCAATGTCTCCTGGGACACACACACAAGGTCTCAGAAGACACGCTCCCCCATTCCCCAGGAGGCAGCGTGAGGAGGAGAAGAAACAAGACGGACCGCGGATCAGGAAGTGGCAGATTAGGACGATCTGCCTAGCAACAGGCACTTCGGGTATGTATAAAAAAAAAAATGTTTTTTTGCAGCAGCATTTTGGATTTTTTTTTTCTTGATGGAGCTCCGCTTTAACTACCGTATTTATCGGCATATACCGCGCACTTTTTTGCCCTGAAAAACAGGGCAAAATCGTGGGTGCGCGATATACGCCGATACCCGCTTCCCGCGCTTTGTTCGAACCACTGCGCCGACATATACCGAGCACAGTACATTCGGGTATAGTCGGGCAGGCTCGGCTCCTCTCGCGGTCACGAGTGTACTCCGCTCGGTATATGTCGGGGCAGTGGTTCGAACAGAGCACGGGAAGCGGGGATGGCTGCAGAAGGACGCCCGACCGGACGAGGCCGCCGATGGACGCGCTGGACGACGGGCAGGACGCGATGGACGACGGGCCAGACACCGACGAGGGGCATCCAAACTAAGTATTTATTTTTTTTGCAGGAATCTTCCTTCAAATTCGGGGGTTTTAGAAATGTTATTTAATTGCAAAATATATGTATAGTTTATACTATAAAAAAAAAAAATTGCCGTGAGACGCAGCAATTGAAGAAAAGGTGGCAACCCTAGGCCCTGCGTACATGCAAGGGACTGATGACATCCCACGCTAGCTAATTAAAACAGCTGAAGACCGGCACCCAGTAGAGCACAGGGAGAAAATGCAGGCGCTGGCAAAGGTCGGAGGGTTGGACCTTTGGAACTAAGATAAGCACGTGTGCATTTGTTCCCATACTTGTAATTAAGTGGAATCCACAAAACTAGTTTCAAGAAATATATTAGTTCTGCAATATCTTAAAAACAGTTTTATATTGAGTTCTGCAAGATAAGTTATACATCCATAATAAAGCAAGCCCTGGCTTTTATTTAAAGCCTATCTAACCCCAAAACAAACAACATGTCATATATTGCAGATTACTGATCCTTAGATATGGTGACTGCATTCATTTTATTTTAACCTGTTAGGCTGGCCATACATTATACAATTTTCCTTACATTTCCCAAATTAATATAATAGGAGGTCAAACCTAAACACTTTCAATTTGTTTGCAGTCAGGAAGGCCCTTGTACTGCATGGTTGAAGGTAAATCTAAAGGAAAATATATAATGTATGGCCAGCCTTAGTCCTGGCAATAATACACCTCCTGTCCCTTGGTGGCTATGCTCACTCCTCATTGTATCTATGGAGGAAGCCATGGTTGTCCCCCAGACTGAACTTCAAACTTGTCTGCCTTTTAGTAGTTTACTCAAAGGTAGGATTTTTTTAACTTGTTTTAGCTTTGGAAAGAGTGGAGAGGGATTAACCACTTAACCCCCGGACCATATTGCTGGTCAAAGACCAGAGCACTTTTTGCGATTTGGCACTGCGTCGCTTTAACTGACAACTGCGCGGTCGTGCGACGTGACTCCCAAACAAAATTGGTGTCCTTTTTTCCCACAAATAGAGCTTTCTTTTGGTGGTATTTGATCACCTCTGCGGTTTTTGGTTTTTGCGCTATAAACAAAAATAGAGCGACAATTTTGAAAAAAAATAATATATTTTTCTTTTTGCTATAATAAATATCCCCCAAAAATATATAAAAAAACATTTATTTTCCTCAGTTTAGGCCGATACGTATTTTTCTACATATTTTCCGTAAAAAAAAAAAATCGCAATAAGCGTTTATTGATTGGTTTGCGCAAAAGTTATAGCGTTTACAAAATAGATGGTATTTTTATGCCATTTTTATAAAAAAAATTTTTTACTAGTAATGGCGTCAATCAGCGTTTTTTTTTGGTACTGCGACATTATGGCGGACACTTCGGACACATTTTTGGGACCATTGGCATTTATATAGCGATCAGTGCTATAAAAATGCATTGCTTACTATAAAAATGCCACTGGCAGTGAAGGGGTTAACACTAGGGGGCGGGGAAGGGGTTAAGTATGTTCCCTGGGTGTGTTCTAACTGTAGGGGGGGTGGCCTCACTAGGGGAAATGACTGATCTTCCCTGCTCTGTAACGAGCGATCGCATGTGCCCGGCGGCGATCGCGCCTGCCGGGCACGCGCACAGGAGACAGGGGCGAGAGCACGTGCCCCTAGTGGCCTGCGCGAGACCTGACGTATAGCTACGGGGTCTCGAGCAGGGGAGCCGACCAGCCGCCATATAACTGCGGCGGCTGGTCGGCAAGCAGTTAAAGTCTTGTCAGGTTTTTATTGCTGTCTGTGCCCCTGTTATGGCTCGTAGACACTATAAGAAAATCGGGGCAAACATTTTCATCCGAGGAACGATCGTACGATTTTCTGAGAGTGTGTACACAACTTTTGACAACCGATTCCGACCTTCTGAACGAAAATTTCCGAAGGGACAAACGATTTTCGTTTAATGTCTACCGTTTTCGAAAGACTGCACGTGATCAGAAACAATCAACCACCAAAAAAAAGCCCTTTGTCGTATATTTCCTTCCTCGGTTCCGACTTTCCATGAAACTACAAGGAAAATTTGATTGTTCGCCCGATTTTCTTATAGAGTGTACCCCACGCTATTTGTTCTTATTTTATTATTATGAGTGAAAGTAAAAGAAAATCCCAACTTTTGGGTTGTCCCCAGAAAAGTAATAGAGGGTAAATCTTCCAACGGGGACACTAGTTCTAGAGACCTGGGGGTCCCCAATGAATTATTTTAATATGCAGGGATTTCCTCTCACTTCCTGTTTGGTTATGGGACAGGAAGTGATGGGAAATCTCTGCAATGGGTCACAGATGTCGAAAAAAAAAAATCTTGTGTCCGTGTCCGATCTGCATAGCTGCTCAGCAGGGATGAGCGGAGAGATACCTTGTTGAGTAAGCGGGTTCTGGTTAGTGGAGGCACCTGCGTGAAAGAGGAATACTGCGTTTTCCAGCTGTTCCGTTCATCTGGTAGAGCCCTTGGAAGGATCTGGTACTTCAGGGTATGGGGGAGCATGTGACCTTCTCTTAAACACTTGCCTACCGGGCCAATTCTGACACTTCTCTCATATAATGTAAAAATTAAGGGGCTTTTTTTGCTAGAAAATTACTTAGAACCCCCGAAGATAATATATTTTTTCTTCAGCAGACACCCTAGAAAATAAAATGGCGATTATTGCAATTTTTTTATGTCACACGGTATTTGCGCAGTTGTTTTTCAAATGCATTTTTTTTGGAAAAGATACACTTTATTTAATAAAAAAAAAAAAACATAATATATAACCCAATTCTTTGTAAAATATAGAAGATGATATTATGCAGAGTAAATAGATACCCAACATGTCATGCTTTAACATTGTGCATGCCCAGGTAATGGCAGAAAACAATGTCACTTAAAAATCTCCATAGGAGACGATTTAAAAATGTCTACATTACCAGTTTAGAGTTACAGAGGAGATATAGTGCTAGAATTATTGCTCTCACTCTGATGTTCGTGGCGATACCTCAAATGTGTGGGCGTGACCTACGTATGCATTCACCACTGAGCATGAGCACAGTGCTACAGGGGCAGTTTAATTTATTCATAGAATTTTTTTTTGATTTTTTTTACGCTGTGCATTTCTTTTATAATTTGTATTCCTATCGCAAGGAATGTAAACACCCCTTGTGTTGTAAATAAGCAGTGACAGGTCCTCTTCATGGAGAGATGTGAGGTCAATAAGACCCCACATCTCTGCTCTATAATGTAAAAGCATTAGATTAATGTTTTTTTTAATCTAATGCTTTAAAAAAAATGACCTTGTTTACATTGGGCCGGAACCAAAAGTGACATAATGAAATCGATCTGGTCCTCATAGGCCATCTTTCCTCCGATCATCTCTGTTTCCAGCCACCACAACCATTGGATGAGTTCTTGGGGCTACCGATCATCCAGGTAAGCCAGAGAACCACCGGGAAGCGACCCCTCCAGCCGCTTCTATATGTGATCCAGTGGCGAATCACCAGCTGAAAAAAAAAACAGTACCGGGGTTATGGCATATTGCTATAGCCATATTCCACTTCCGACCGAGGATGCCATTTGTCTATGGTCCGGTTTAAAGTTTAACTAAAAGGTAAAACTTTTTTTTTTCGTTTTGGATAGAGGGGAGATGGTATAAAACATCTGACAGTTTTTATTGCTGTCTGTGCTCCTGTTAGGGAGATTCACCTTTTCTATTTGTCCTGTTTACCATTATCATTGAAAGTAAGGCCGCGTACACACGGTCAAACCGTGTGTACGGCCTAGCGGACAGGTTTCCAGCGGACAAAAGTTTCTAAGCTAAGCTAAGAAACTTTGCCGCTGAAAACATGTCCGTCGGACATGTCCGATGGTTAGTACACCTAATCGGACATGTCCGCTGGTTATGACGTGTAACCAGCGTCCCGAAATCCCGCGCATGCGTCGAATTGATTCGACACATGCGTGGAAGCATTGCATGTTTTAGAACGTCGGTGTCTTCTACGTCACCGTGTTCTCTGTCCGCAGGGATTTTGGTCTGATGGTGTGTCCGCGGACCGTTTTCATCAGACATGTCTCCTCGTGTGTACGGGGCCTTAAAGAAAATCCCAAATTTTGGGTTGTCCTCAAAAAAGTAATAGAGGGGAAATCTTCCAATGGGGACACTAGTTCTGGTGACCTGGGGGTCCCCAAGGGATTCCCAAAATTTGTAGGGATTTCCCCTCACTTCCTGTTTGGCTATAGGACAGGAAGTGACGGTAAATCTCCCCAATGAGGCACAGATGGCAAAAAAAAAAAACCTTATTGGGGGTTATAACCCTCCCTTACTCTATCCAAAAGGGGGGGAAAAAGTTCTACTTTAACCCATGATGCCGTGTTGGACATCCGAACATGAATGAACATGAGCTTACACAGGGTTGTTTCACACCTGACTCTCGCAGGTGAACGAGTTGGTGTTGGGGCACTAGGAAAGTAAGTATCCGTGGGAGAGAGGGCTAGCAAGAAAACTTTTCACTTTGCCTTCAATAGGTGAAATTTACAGCTTTACTTTCATGATACTTTTTTAGAATGCTAAATTCAGAAAGTAATCCTTCCTCTTCCAAATCCAAGTCTTTCAGGTTTTTACTGATGTCCTTATAACTCTTCCAGATCAGTGAGATCCACAACAACTTTAATGAACAAGGTATCGTCTTTAATATAGCAGCCATTCTTTGGAATCTCTAGCTGGTTGTGAGACACAAAGCGTGGACATCCGGAGGCAATGTTCATTTCCCCTTCCGGCCTTTTAAAACTGCTGCTATGGGGGTCAGATTTGAAAACATCCACGATATTGTTCTTTTTCCCACTCTGGTCAAGAATCATCAATGTGACCTTCTGCTTGAAAGGCCAGGAGAGAAGTGAGTCAAACTCTCCTTTCATGACTACAAAGTAAAGTGATAAATAGTTTCCTTTGCCTGAACCATCCCCATTGAGGTAGGCCCGAGCACACAGGCGGTAACCACACCGGCTGGTGTAAAAGTGTTGACTATAGATGGAGACCACACGACCTTCTACCGCCTCCCTCTTCTTCCTCTCGTAGTCTGTGACTTTCCAGATCAGCTTGCCATTGTAGCAGGTGCTTTCTAAAAGTCTGAATCGCTCCTCGTTGCTGCTGAGCTGAGTTTTGTGGAGGTTAATCTGCTCATTTTGCTTGTTGAACTGGTTCTCCAGGTTGTCTGATCAAGAAATTAAAGAAGAGTAAGGATTGTCGAACTCTAAAACTAGCTGCAAAGTCAAAGCTCTGTAATGGTTAGAGCACTAAGGAGAACTTACAGTTCTCACCAGGATTCGTTAGTGCAAGCAGGTAGTAAGCTATGAAGAAAGGGCACACTAATCCTGCGTACACACAACAGGTTTTTCCGTCGGAAAATAAACTCTGATGGGTTTTTCTGTGTGCCCCTAGGCCATGCTGCCATGTGGTTGTGGTTCACTGAGGCCTTAGATGGGCTAGCTGGAGGCATATTCTACTGAGAGTTTGCTGACGTTGCCTAAGGGGCTGTCATTTGAGGATCTAGTCTGGTACCACTGTGAGAAAGTGTCTGGAAGATATTAGGAGGCAGACAATCATCCAAGGACATTAGTGAGTATAGACTCGTGTGAGAGATCCTAGAGGCTATGTGCTGGTGCCATCTCTCTTATGCTAGTGTCAGCGTGTTTAAGGGAACATCGTGGCAGGTGTCCTGAAGAGCGCAGTCTATGTAATTCTTAGTGAAAGGTTGTTTTTTCTTTTTTTTTCTTTGTAAGCAGAGGCCACCGGCATCCTTACCATCCAGTGAATAGCTGGTTGTTAGGGAGCTGGCTGGAAAGCCGGTCACCACGTCCTTAACAACAGATGAATCATCAGCTATCAGCGGGCTTTCTGCTGACAGCTGAATGTAAAAACAAGCAGTGCCGGCAAAAAATAAATAAAAAAAATTGTCAAAAAATGGAATATCATACTAGGAACATCGGGTCAACATGTAAAAAAATGGCATGGGGTCTCCCCCATGATCCATACTAGACCCTTATCCAAGCATGAAGTTTGGCAGGTCAGGAAAGGAGGGGACAAGCAAGCAGCCCCCCCTTCTAAACTATACCAGGCCACATGCCCTCAACATGGGGGGTGCTTTGGGGAGGGGGGCTCTGCCCCCCAAAGCACCTTGTCCCCATGTTGATGTGAACAAGGGCCTCTTCCCCACAACCCTGGCTGGTGGTTGTGGGGGTCTGCGGGCAGGGGGGCTTATCGGAATCTGAAAGCCTCCTTTAATAAGGGGATCCCCAGATCCTGCCCTGCCATGTGAATGAGTAGGGGTACATTAAAAAAAGGGTCAAACAGTAAATAAAAACGCACACACTGGTTGTTAAGGATGCGGTGGACGGCTTGCCGGCCCACACCTTAACAACCAGCTATTCACTGGTTGTGAAGGACGCTGGCCTGCTCCTTAAAGCTAACGCTACCAAATGTAGCTTACACTCTGTGCTGAACAATGCTAAATGCTGGGAAAAAAACGCTAAATTATTAGCTTTTTATATCCAGTGTTTTTTAGCAGTTTTTAGCTTTCTAGTGTGCATGAAGCCTTACTGAAAAGCATGATTAACAAAGAAGCACTACACAGTCCACTAATAAGTGATATCTCAATTATCCCTGTCTACCTTGAGATAGCCATAAACATTAGTTGATAGTTTGCCAATCCACTTTTTTATGATCGAATAAATAATGAGCCATTGTTTACAGACCAGCTAACAAAACCCCTAAAAAGTGGAAAAAGGAATCTCCTTGCGCAGCTCTTTATGCTTTAAATAGGAATGCCTATGTGACTAAAGCATTCTTCTTTATGGAAGAAACAGGCATCATGATCTGATAGGACCATGCATTTTCAGGTCACCGTTCTCCAATGTCTATGGCTAGCTTTGGAATTGGACTGTTGCTACAGTAGCGGTTATCTCACTCCTCCTGTTATGATAAGAAACAATTTTATTAGGAGAATTGGCAGGTGTGCAAACCTAGGAAGCCAAGTACAGAGAATATAAAAGGTATAGGCGATTTAGCCCTCGTGACGTGAGAGGTGCGAGGGCCACATGAAATGGCCTGGAGGGACACCTGTGTTTTAGGTGGTGTGATAAGAAAATGTTCTATGCAGCAAATGAAGCTGTAAGCCAATAGAGACAAGACTGCAAACTGTTCCTCATCTGCAGACCATTCTTAATAAGTTTCTCCAGGACGCTGAGAGTGGATACATACCTATGCGTTCCTTGTAGTTTTCAATGGCGGTCACCTTCTGCTTGATACACTCAATGGCCTCAATTAGCGGCTTCAAGTCATTGCGGCTCTGCTCTTCACTTATTAACTGTACTAACTGCATCACTTGTTCTTCCAGCCGGGAAGCCTTCTCCATGTAACTGGTCAGAATCTAGAAAAGAAAAAGCAACTGACAGTTGTTATAAAAGTACTTACACATGGTCTGATTTTTCATCTTAAAGATGAACCCAGGGCAATTTGTTTCCCATGCAGTGAGGCTGTGCCCGCACTTATTGGGTCAGCTGGTCATTTTGTCAAGGGGCAACCAGAAAGCATTATACTCACCCGATCCTCAACTCCAATGGCAAATGGCACTCTCCCATGATCCAGCGGTGGACTGTTCCTGACGTTTTCACATCCAGAGCAGATCTATTGCCTCGTACACATGACCGTTTTTCCTGTCTGGAAAACTGCCATGAGAGCTTTTGGCCGGGAAAACCGTCCATGTGTATGCTCCATCGCAGTTTTCCCGACAATCAAACTGTCGAAAAAAAAAAAAGAACCAGCTTTTTTCCCATCGGGATTCCCCGGTGGACTTTTTCCCTTTGGGAAAACCAGTCATGTGCACGCTTTTCCAAGGGGGAAAAAAATGTGCATGCTCAGAATCAAGTATGAGAGGGGAGCGCTCGTTCTGATAACACTAGCATTCGTAATGGAGATAGAACATTCGTCACGCTGTAACGGACTGAAAAGCACAAGGCTGAAAAGCGCGAATCATCTCTCACCAAACTTTTACTAACACGAGGATCAGCCCAAAGGATGGCGCCGTTTGAATGGAACTTCCCCTTTATAGTCCTGTTGTACGTGGTGTACGTCACTGCGCTTTGGACGGGCGGTATTTGGCCTGAACGTGAGTATGCAAGGCAGGCTTGAGAGGAATGCCGTCGGGAAAAACATTGTTTTTTTTTCCTGCCGAGAAAAAACATTGTGTGTACGAGGCATAAGGGTGTGATGAAGTCAGGAACAGTCTACCACACAAGATCGCTAGACTACAGGGGCTGGGGCATTACCCAAACAAAATGTTTTTGCATTTTTTGACAGAAAGCTTTTTCTTTTGGTATTATTTAATCACCACTGTTTTTTTTTTACTTTCCTCAAAAAACAGAACCAATATACTGACAATTTTGAAAAAAATAAAAAGTTTTTCTTATTTTTTGTTATAAAATTTTGTAAATAAGTAATTTTTGTTCTTCCCTGATGTGTGCTGATGAGGCAGCAATGATGGGCACTGATGAGGAGGCACTAACATGCCACACTGATGGGCACTGATATGCTGCACTAATAAGCGGTACTGATGAACACCGATAGGTGGTACTGATGGTCACTGATAGGCGACACTTATGGACATGGATAGGCAGTACTGATGGGCAGGCATTAAAGCGGAGGTCCGCCTAAAAAAAAAAAAATTAAAAGCCAGCAGCTACAAATACTGCAGCTGCTGACTTTTAATAAATGGACACTTACCTGTCCAGGGTGCCCGCGATGTCGTGAGCCGAAGCCGACCAATCGCTCGGCTCTCGGCTGCCCCCGCCGCCATTCTCGGTGAGGGAATCAGGAAGTTAAGCTTTGGGATTCTATGCCTGGAAGTGGGTGCAAATACCTGTACCCCCTCCCCCTGAAAGGTGCCAAATGTGACACCGGAGGGGGGGAGGATTCCGAAAAAGCGGAGGTTGCAATTTTGTGTGGACCTCCGCTTTATTGGGCACTGAAAGGCAGCACTGATTGGCTGCTGGACACTGACTGGCATTAATGCTATGCACTGACTGGTATCACTGCTGGGCACTGTTGGGGCAACACTGATAATCAAGGCACTGATGATCAGTGCCCTGATTATGTGTGCAGATCTACACTGTGAGGAAATGCTGCTGACCGGCTCTCCTCTTCTCACACGCTGTCCTTGTTTACATGTGTTATGCTGTGATTGGACACAGCTGATAACATGGGTAAAGAGCCGCCGAAGGGAAGGGTTACGGAGTGTGAGAGCCGGAGATGGTGGAATGTAGTTCCGCCATGTTTTGGCTGCAAAACTGAGTGTGAGGGCCACATGGCAAGGCATGGAGAGACAAATTTGGCCTGTGGGCCTTGTGCTCTACATATGTGCCTTAGGTATTCCCAATAAAATGAAGAGATAGGTGAACTGGTTGATATCTGGGAGATGTATGTATGTTCTCTGTGTTTGCTGTGTTTCGACTACAATCTGCCTTCATCAGAATAAAAGGTTTCCAGTGATGGGTCTGCTTCTCACCTGTGAGCTGGAAACGTGATTTCCATTGGTGACCCCAAGCTGCACAAATTGACGACATTCCTTCTCACACCATTTGACAGTGTTTGACAGCTCTTGAATCGTGCTCTCTTTGAGTTCCAGACTGTCCTTCAAATCCAGCATCTTGTGAAGAATACAATACACTAAAATCAGTGATGATACAAAAAAACTTGTACAAAAAACATGAGGTACTGTATGTAAAAAATTGTCTTGAGTATATGCTTTAGCATAAGGTGGCCCAATCTTTACCAATTTTGGCCATACATGTAAAAGACAAATAAACGTATCTCTTGTTCAGGCATGTGTGGTTTGTTTCATTCGGGATCGAAATTCAGAAGAGTTTTTCTTTATTCGGAAATTCGGATTGGATCTGAATTACAATAGTAACGAATTTAAACAAATCTGAAATAACAAAACTCAGACTCCACCCACTTTAAACTGCCTGCAGAAAAATACAGGAGGGGGAGAGACAGTATCAGTCACTTTGCACAAGGAAAGAGAGCAGCAGTGACCGGCCTTTATTACAGGAATCTCCTACACAGAGGGGAAGTCTCACACTGCATTACAGCACAGATCTGGAAGAAATACACAAAGCACCAGGGCCGATCCTAGGGTCACAGACGCATGGGTGCAGAAAAATTGCCGGCGCCCCCCATGTGGGCGTGGTCATCTTACTAACTCCTCCCCTTTACACATGTTTCTATGGCTGTGACTCAAACACAGAGATGCTCCCCTAAGAAGTCTTCATTAGTGTCCCCCATCAGAGTCTCCCCCCAGCAGGTGTCCCCCATCAGAGCCCCCCCCCAGCAGATGTCCCCCTTCAGAGCCCCCCACAGCAGGTGTCCCCCATCAGAGCCCCCTTACAGCAGGTGTCCCCCATCAGAGACCCCACAGCAGGTGTCCCCATCAGAGCCCCCCACATCAGGTGTCCCCATAGATCACTACTTGTTCAATAGATCCCTGTAGCTCGGGTGCGCTGGGAGCAGACGCACATTACAGGGGGCGGGGCATACGTGGCATCTTTGGTCACTAGGAGGGTGGCACTCGGAGAGCATTTCTGGGAGTGCACGGGGTGATTGGCAGCAGCTCCGGCCAACCCAGAAGCCTCTCATCACACTGCCTATGGAAGAAAAGCCGACACACGCAGAGGGGGCGGGGCAGACAGGAGATTGCTCCACCCGCACCGGACAGAATTAATTAGTGGAGCCAAGTACCGGAATGTGTCCCGGTACTAGGCTACGCTGCAGTACCCTACCCGGATTCCGGGTTGAAGTTTTTTTTTTACCCTAATGCATTCTCTGCGCTAAGGTTAGCCGCTTGCAGTCCACCCACCAAAGATATACTGCGGCAGGGCGGCCACTCTGCTACCCAGTACATGATCCGCGTGCTGTGGTAGAGCACACACCCGCGCACCCCCTGCCGCCCCAGCTGTGCTGAGAGTGGCTGCAGCACCAACCAATCAGCAGCTGTTGGCTGCAGCACCAATCAATCAGCAGTCGGATTTCCGGCACCCCATGATCGGCTCCGGACATTAATGAAGAGAGCCTTGTGTAGGTAAACAAACACAAGGCTCTCTTTTGACAGCAGCAATGTGCCATTTTTTTTCCTGCCAAGCAGGGAGTTAAAAACAGCACATTTCTTAGTAAAAGCAGCACACACAGTAACACGTGTTGGCCACACATTTAACACCTTGATTACCCTAGATGTTATCCCCTTCCCTGCCAGTGTCATTAGTACAGTGACAGTGCATATTTTTTGCACTGTACTGTATTAGTGTCACTGGTTCTCAATAAAGTGTCAAAAGTGTCGGTTAGGTGTCCGATTTGTCCGCTTCAATATCACAGTCCCGCTATAAGTCGCTGATCGGCCGCGGCCATTACAAGTAAAAAATCAATAAAAATTCCATAAAAATATCCCATAGTTTGTAGACGCTATAACTTTTATGCAAACCAATCAATATATGCTTATTGTGATTTTTTTTACCAAAAATATGTAGTAGAATAAATTGATGAAGGAATTAGATTTTTTACATTTTTTTTATTGGGTATGTTTTATAGTAGAAAGTAAAAAATATTGTTTTATTTTTTTAAATTGCCACTCTTTTTTTGTTTACAGAGCAAAATATACAAACCGCAGAGGTGATCAAATACACCAATAGAAAGATCCATTTTATGTGGGGAAAAATATTATATTTATTTATTTGGGAACAGTGTCGCATGACCGTGCAATTGTCAGTTAAAGTAACACAGTGCCATATCGCAAAAAACAGCCTGCTCATTGGAGGAGGGTAAACCATCCGTAGCTAAAGTGGTTAAAAACCTTTTGAGCACAGCTCCCCTTCATACTTACCTGCTGATCTTGATACAGTGCTGTGCCCAAGAGCATCAGGTCTCTCCCTACTCATTGGTTCAGAGATAGCGGCAGGAGCCATTGGCTCCTACTGCTGTCAATCACAGCCAGTGAGGAGGGAGCGGGGGGCAAACCCAGGTCAAGCCGTGTTTTGTGGGTCAATGGACACATAGAGCCGACTCGGAAGCGAGCCTGCACAAGCATCCTCATAGCAAGCAGCTTGCTATGTGGTGGGCACTTGACAGGAGGGGGGGGGGGTGGAGATAGGAGCACCGGTGGGGTACCTGAGAGCAGATAAATATAAAAAGGTTGGTGTTTTAAAAAAAATGGGTTTACAATCATCTTAAAGGGGAGCTGCAGTCTGCTCACATAATTTGTACTAAAAACATCTTTGCCATTCTGAAGCTTCCCTCCAACCACTTTGAATTTTATATATACTGGGATTCTGTACTTGCAAAATATGCTGCAGAAATCTCCCTGCACTGAGTCTGGCTGCATCCATTTTAACTGTGGGCAGCTGATTCTGCTGCCTGTTCACTTCCTGGATTTACACAGACACACCTCCAGCTCTGCAGCTCTCTTGGCTCTCTTATGACTCATCCCCTCCCTTCTTGGTAAACTCTCACACGAGTGTGAGAGAGAGCTGTGCATGATTTCATAATTCTAGGCTTTTTACCAGACAAGAGACAGGAAGTGGGCTGTATAAGGTATTTACTGTCAGAAAAAATATATATTTTAATATCCAAAGTTAAAACAACAAGGGCAGAAGATTTAATAGCGGGAAAGATGAAAAAAATACTGAAGTTCCACTCCGTGTTTACCTGCTTCTCAAGCTTGGTGTTTCTGTTCAGTACATAGAGCATGTGGTCTTTGAGAAAAGCCTCTTCATGCATTCTCAGTTTTCCCTTTTTCACCTGCAAAGACAAGGGAAAAGCATTGTAAAGTTTAGGCAGAACTCTAGCCACATTTTTTTTATTTTGGTTTTGGATTGAGTGGTTAGAATCAATTTTGGGGTTTTATTGTCTCCTTGTGGAAATGAGTGGACATCTCTCCGGGGGAAATAGACAATAAAATACTGACAGAGATTTTAACCCTTTCCATCCTCCTAAAAAAGCTTTTATTCCTGTCTGTGACCCAACTTGGCAGCCTGTCTCTCATTTCCTGGGCAAAAGAAACACAGGCAGCATTAAAAAATTGGACAGAGGTTCTAACCTGTCTTCACTGTATACCTCAAACTATAAAAAAAATTACCAGGGGAGCTTTAATTTTCAGGGTTCTGGCTTAGTTCCAGTGCTAAATGGGAGTGGGCATGTGTTAACATGCATCTAAAGAGATTGTGTGAGCAATTAGAACCCCTGTTGTGTTTTTATTGCTAAAATACAAAATATGACCAGCACTCCAAATGAGTTAGAGAGGTATGTTAACCATCAACATGTCAGGAGCACAAGGGTCCCCCTTTTCAAGGTGACAGATTTAGATGAAAGGGACCCTCGTGCTCCAGAAACATCGGAAAATGACACTGCTGGCTAACTCACATCTTTAGAAAACTTTACATTAACAGTTGCCAGTGGTCACCAAAGTGCAGTCCGTGGGCCAGATGTGGACCTTAGCTTGCCTTGGGGCACAACCCTTGGGGCATTATTCTTCCCAATGATATGAGGGCACTCACGAACAACACCGATAAGGCATTGTACCGAAACGTCCCATACGCCGCTTGAGTGCTTTCGTCATATACCACTTCCTCCCAGTCTGAATCTAGATATCTGATATTCCAACCGCTCACAAGCACAAAACAAGATGATACTTGTTTAGTTGCTGAACATGGACGGTTTATTAGAACCCGAATACAAGTCTTATATACAGTTAAAGAGGAGGTTCCGCCACCCTTCTCATATTACTCTAACAATACACTTGTAACCAGAAACATAAATTAACATGAGCTAATTAACTAATCCCTTAACCACTTCCCGACCTCCTCATGTAGATATACGTCAGCAGAATGGCACGGACAGGCACATGTACGTACCTGTACGTCCTCTGCTAGACGTGGGTGGGGGGTCCGATCGGGACCCCCCCCGGTACATGCGGAGGTCGGGTCCGCTCGGGGAGCGATCCGGGACGACGGCGCGGCTATTTGTTTTTAGCCGCTCCGTCGCGATCGCTCCCCGGAGCTGAAGAACGGGGAGAGCCGTGTGTAAACACGGCTTCCCCGTGCTTCCCTGTGGCGGCGCATCGATCGTGTGATTCCCTTTATAGGGAAGACCCGATCGATGATGTCATTCCTACAGCCACACCCCCCTACACTAGTAAACACACACAAAGTGAACACTAAATGTTACAGCGCCCCCTGTGTTTAACTCCCAAACTGCAATTGTCATTTTCACAATAAAGAATGCAATTTAAATGCATTTTTTGCTGTGAAAATGACAATGGTCCCAAAAATGTGTCAAAATTGTCCGAAGTGTCCGCCATAATGTCGCAGTCACGAAAAAAATCGCTGATCGCCGCCATTAGTAGTAAAAAAAAAAAAAAACTATCCCCTATTTTGTAAACGCTATAAATTTGGCGCAAACCAACCGATAAACGATTATTGCGATTTTTTTTTTACCAAAAATAGGTAGAAGAATACGTATCGGCCTAAACTGAGGAAAAAAATAATTATATATGTTTTTGGGGGATATTTATTACAGCAAAAAGTAAAAAATATTGATTTTTTTTCAAAATTGTCGCTCTATTTTTGTTTATAGCGCAAAAAATAAAAACCGCACAGGTGATCAAATACCACCAAAAGAAAGCTCTATTTGTGGGGAAAAAAGGACGCCAATTTTGTTTGGGAGCCACGTCGCACAACCGCGCAATTGTCTGTTAAATCGACGCTGTCCCGAACTGTAAAAACCCCTTGGGTCTTTAGGCAGCAATATGGTCCGGGGCTTAAGTGGTTAAAGCAGCGGATGTGACTCGGTGCCCGTCAGGGCAGGAGCTCCAGCAGGAGTCAGCCTGTCTCCTACATTGTATAGAGGCCAATGTGATCAGCTCTCTAACTAACATGTTTAGTCCAGAATCAAACAACCCAAGAATAGTCTTTACATATATCCTGGGAGATATTGTGGATAAATATTACTGTCCCATTTTAAGCAATCCAAGCTATATTTTCTCAGTCGCCCTGTGCCAGGATGGCACAGGGTGACTTAGACAAAAGAGGTGCATGAGGAGCTGTAACAAGGGTTTCCCAACCTTTCCAAAGGATTCTGGATTCCACAGGCCCTCCCGTCACAGGCATCATTCCTTCCACTGACACCACAAATGGGGCACTATTCCTCCCAATGACACCAAGGATGGTTGGCACTATTCCTCCCACTGACACCAACAACGGAGCACTATTACTACCACTGACTCCAACAATGGGACTGATACCAACAACAATGGGGCACTAATCCTGCCACTGACAGTAAAGATAGAGGAGATATTCCTCGCACTGACACCAACAAAGGGACACTAATGCTTCTCCTACTAACCACAGACATTCTGTTTATACAGCTCTGTCTGTAAGTATTTTAACTGTTTTTAGTTTTAAATTGTGAATGGTCTTATGCAGTGTAAGAACGGCAGGCTGGCTGTGGGACATCCTTCATTTACATGTTATAAGGCTTACATACAAGCTGCTTCAAGGTAAGGGGCTTGTATTAACTATTTCCATCTTCACTACTGCACTGTGGAAAGGTTTGGAGTCTGTCATTTTGGAAGCATGTTTTTTACTTTGCACTGAAGCACTCATCATGGAATCTTAATAGAAGTGAAGCACAGATGCACTTTATATTCATTCATTCTTTGCTTGATATTGCATTCTTGACTATTGGATTGGATTGTTTTTCATCTTCACGTTATTATTGCACTGGACACGTTTCTTATATATATATATATATATATTTTTTTATATTGACATTTCTTGATATTTTTTTTTTTTTTTTAATTCCTTGGTGAATTATATGGGACATTTTTTACTGCAGTCATTTATGGATTGAATTGTTTTTCACTTTTATGCATGGATTGGAATTTTATTTATATTTCTTCCACTTTTTGATGTTTCTTTCACTTTTATGGATATTATTCATTTATTGCACTATGCACTTTGGATTGGTTTGAGCTCATTTGCATATTTGCACTATTATATGTTATATGTTTATGAAGATAGCTACTGCTTGTTAATTTTATCTGAACGATTCCAGATCACTCGCTATTAATATTGTGCGGGTCACTGGCACATTTGTCTTTTTTTCATCATTTATCCACTCTTACTACTCTCCACATTACTCAGTTAATGTTGGGTGGGTATATGATTTTATTCAGAGTGGAACACATTTTACACAGGAACCAGTGGAGCACATTTTCCTGACAACTTATTCACATTATGGAAATCGTTATTGATATTTAGTTTTAATTAGATCCTGTTGCAAGCGCCATTACACCCCCCCCTTTGTCATTAACCACAGACATTGTTTACTCACACTGGGGCATATTCTACTCCCACTAGCAACAGTCTGGCCCTCTAAAAATCTAAAGAACAGTAAACTGGCCTTTTGCTTGGAAAGTTTGGAGACCCCTGCCATTGGCCATACACCCACTTTTCATAAAAGGCATATGAGGTGTGCAGGACGGGTTGAATACTTTGAGGTTTTTATAGCTTTCTGTGTCACCATTAGGAAGATCCACTCTCCCCAATTTTTCCTGCTGACCACTGTCACCAGGCCTGAAAGTCATACTTTGAAGTACCATGTATTCACAGTGAGTGTATAGCGCAGCAGTAGAGCAAAGGGGAGTATATTCAGCAGAAAGCATAACACCAATATGACCATTCCAAAACCATGGCCATTAATATGTAGTTGGCTTCTACCAGTTTGTGGCTATAATGGCTTCCATTCCTCTGGGAAGACTTTCTTTTCGAGTGTATCTGAGGAAATGTGAGCAATTTTAGCCAAAGGAGCATTTCTGAGATTGAGTACTGATGTTGGATGAGAACATCTCACTCGCAGTTGGCATCCCAAAGATGTTCAGTAGGGTTGAGGTCAGGGCTCTGTGAAAGTTCCTCCATATCAAACTATTCATCCATGTCTTTATGAAGCTGACTTTGTGCTCAAAAAATTACCTTCTCCAAACTGTACCCAGAGCAATATTCCCCATGCATGCGCTCCTGAATATGACTGAAGAGTGAGCGAGTGCTATAGCGACCACCGGATGAAGACCGGAAAGACTTCAAAGAAGAGATATGTCACCAGCACACCACGGAAAACCATAATTGGGTCCAATGCTATATTGTATGAAGATAGCAACGTTGATCAAGGGGTCCTGTGTGGCTCCAAAACTTCACTATCTTCTGCTGTGATGTCATCATAAAATAAAGCATTGGACCCTCTTACGTAGTTCCCTGAGGTGCTGGTACCATATCTCATGCTTCTCCAAACTGTGGTCACAAAGTTGGAAGGGCACAATTGTCTGAAACATTTTGTATGCTGTAGTATTAACCCTTCAATGGAAACACCATAGTTTGGATTGCCCTCATTCTTTTGGCTATAGTGCATGTGGGTTCTTGAGCTGTAAGAAAAATGTAATCTTGCTGCCAGTGGTGACACTGACACTTTATTTTTCTCAATATTGTTTAAATCAACCCCAAACCACTTCTGGAACACAAGAAACTATTGTTTTCGCTACCTAGTACTTACCTTCACATAGCAGCCATAATTGGAGAAAGGACAATCTACCTCAGCTTCAGGACAGACGATGAGATGTTCATCCATCTGCAAAACAAATACATTCATCTCTAATCAAAATCACAGGGATATGTAAAAAAAAAGAATCTTGTATGGAATAGATACCTGAGAGCAGCTGGGCTTCACTTTTAAGATAAACTTTAAATAGAAATTCTTATGCTGCATACACGCGGTCGAAATCTCCGTCAAGAAAAGTTTGATGTGAGCTTTTGGTTGGAAATTCCAACCATGTGTAGGCTCCATCGGACTTTTTCTGTCGGAATTTCCAACAGCAAAAATTTGAGAGCTGGTTCTCAATTTTTCCGACAAGAAAAGTTCTTGTTGGAAATTCCGATCATCTCTATGCAATTCCGACGCGCAAAAAAACGTGCATGCTCTGAATCATTTTGACGCATGCTCAGAGTCATTGAACTTCATTTTTCTCGGCTCCTTCTCGGTAGTGTTGTATGTCACTGTGTTCTTGACGGTCGGAATTTTGTGCGACCGTGTGTATGCAACACAAGTTTGAGCCAACAAACAAAATATTCAGACGGAAAAATATTATAGCAGCGTTTACCTTAAGGCCCCATGTACACGGGACGCTGCTATACGTACGTTTAGAGGCAGTTGGGCGCTTTTTTCAACTGTCCCTGAGCACATTCAATGTTATCCTACACAGTTTTGTTTATTGCCGTTTCTAGGCAGTTGCGTTTAACAGGGTTTCTTTGAAAGCAAAAAAAATGGGTTCAGACGCAGAAAATGTCCACGTTTCAGACACCAACATTTTTTTTTTTTTATTGAAACGCTTCTAAACGCAAACGCGGCTAAACACCGCTAAACGCGGCATGTAAATGTAAGGCCCCTTTTACACTAGCAGACTCTCCATTCTTCTCTATGGAGCTTACATCCAATCCGATCCAATCCCATTAAAACAGACGGATAGGGATCAGCGTTGCCAACCTACCAGATTGAAATTTACTGATAAAACACCCAAAATTTACTGGCACAGCCAAGTTTTTACTGGCATTTCCAAAAGTTATAAAATTACAGTTTTAAGTGCAAATTCGAGTATTATGCAATATGATTTAAGGTTGATAATAAGGCAAAAAACGTATATTCTATTTTATTTTCGATATAGTAAGTAGCTCAGGGACAGGCTGGAGGGCAAGAAATTAAAATGAGTGACACACACATAAAATTGACTCTCACAGTAACACTGACAGCAGTGTGCAGTAGCACAGATGATGATGAGACCTCACCGACACAACATATCCCATGCTGAGTCACAGTGATAGTCTCTCTCCAAGCCTAGTGATCCCTCCAGTCCACTCAAGTCTAAACAGCACTGACAGTCCCGGTCCCAGCCTGCCTTGCTCCTATACCGCAGACCTGCACACGAGGCACTGGCCGCTCTGCTTGGCTCCATTGCACCATGACATCATGCGACATGCTCAGGCACTGCCTCCGCCAGAGCCATCCGATCACACGGTAGTAGGCACTCAGATGGTCTCACCTCCGGACCAAGCTGAGCGTCACAGCCATATTTTTTACTGGCAACCTTTTACTTTTACTGACATTTACTGGCAGGAGAAAATTGCCAGTTTTTTTACTGTCTGCCAGTAAAAATACTGACGGTTGGCAACACTGATGGGGATCCCTTCCCCTCCGTCTGGGTGGATCAGATCAGATGGCAGTCTGACCGTCCATAGAAAAGAATGGGCTGTGTCTGTGTCCGTCCTAGATTAGAAGACAACCCCCCTGCTGAGCAAGCAGACTCCTGGCCGAGGCCGCCCCATGTGTAGGGGGCCTTAAGATGTCCGATCTTTATCCATAATTTTTTTTTGACAATACATACACTTTAAGAGAGTCTGCAGAAAAGCCAATATACTTACTTCTTCTCTTGAACAAGTATTACTGCAGTTGTTGGGACATGAAACCGGATACAACGGACAATACTTTTTAAGGTGAACCTAAAATAGAAAATAAAACTGATAAACACAGCCACAGAATCTACTATAACTCAATTGGTAGGGTGGGTGTACAATAACATTATCAGCAACAAATAAGAAGGTAACACTCCCAACATGTTTGGCCCAGTGGGGCTTCTTTAGGGCAAAATAACCACTGATAATCTAAGAACCTGTGGTTTATCATCAATCAGTTAGAAGGGTAATACAGTCTCAAATTTGTGTCAAGTAAACGACTCTAGTGTGACCACAGGAGGTACAAGAGGACACAGGTGTAGCAGCCTGCTACTTTCTAGCCGGCGCTGCTTTCAATTTAGAGGGTAGTCTGAGAGTTAGTTAATTTGGGCCTCTGTTCCAGACATGGCTGTACTGTGAGTGACCACTATTGTTGTCTGGGGTGCTGTTACCGCCCCAGGCCGAGGGTGGCAGCAGTCAGGTCAAGGTGTTTTGGGTGTTCACTTTCAGCAGCCAATCAGAGGGAGTTGATCGTCCGACTGTGCACGCTGGGGAGGAGTACTTAAAGTGGAGTTCCACCCATAAATATAACATTACATCGGTAGTTTTAAAAAAATGTCATTAGTCCTTTAAGAAAAATAAATACATTTTTAGATGTCTTCAAAGTGTTGTTGCTAGGCAGAATAGTTAATCTTCCCTCTTCCTGCACCTAGGTGCTTAAGCTTCCTAACCTACACCGCACAGACTCCTGGGAATGTAGTGGGTGTAACTTTCCAGGAGTCTGTGCACTCCCCAGTCTCGAAGAATCATGTGACTTAGGTTTCAGATCAGGTTTCAGCAGCTGTACTGTCCATTACACTGCTTGTGCAGCACTGACCATGTGCGAGATCTGCAAGGCTGAAATCCAGGAAGTCATACAGTCTGGCTTCATGATGCCCACACTTAAGATGGCCCCAGTCAATTTCTATGTTATAAAGTGTCTAAATGCTGTAACAACCTAACAAAACGGACCTTTTTTACTAGACTACATTAAGCTTGTGTATTACAGGGGTATTTATATTTAAAAAGTGAAATTGTGGCCGGAACTCCGCTTTAAGGGACAGACGTCACTAGTCCGGGGTCGTCGCTGATCCTGGGTCTGTCGTACCAACCCCCCCCCCCCCTCCGTGTGTGGCCTTTCTGGCCAGGGGTGCGTGTACAAGGGTTCCTGGCTCCTGGACCACGTTGGTCCGGAGCTGTGATCTGCTAAGTAGGCCCGGTAGTCAGACTGGGTCTACGTTTGCATAGTGGTCCTGAGCTGTCCGTCCTGAGGGAGGAAGCCACTCGATGAAGAACCTGTTTTGGAGGGCACCGAGCAAGAGGCTGGTATCTCAGGAGAGGCCTTGAACTTCATCGAAAAACGCACCATTACTGAAAGGCTGAATGATGGTCGCCTGTCAGTTCACAAGAAGTTGATCAGGAGTAATCCGGGTGCTTAATCCTGTGATGAGAGGATTTTAGACCGAATGTACCTCCATCTGTGGGAAGGTCTGTGGCAGAGACTTTACCAAGATTCCGTGTGACATCCTGGCTTCTAGGCTAGTGAGAGAGGCCTATCCAGGTGCACAATACCCACTCTGGCTATAGTGGCGACGAAAGCTGCGTTGCTGGAAGCAGGAGTGTTCCCAAACAAAAGTTGTACACCTGAACCTGTTACCTATTATCCTTCCACCTCTTCAACTACTACTTTTATTCTTTTACCAAGTTGGGCAAATAAGGCAAAGAAAAAGAAGTCTGAAGTGTGGACATTGAACTTTTTCTCAACTCTCATCTGATACCCTAGACGGCGAGGAAATAGAGGTAACATGCCTCCCAAAACAAACCAGCAGCTCTTTCGGGGGTAGTGCCACACAGGGG
Organism: Rana temporaria; assembly: GCF_905171775.1. Lineage (NCBI taxonomy): Eukaryota > Metazoa > Chordata > Amphibia > Anura > Ranidae > Rana > Rana temporaria. The sequence continues at coordinate 438,273,884 of NC_053492.1, forward strand.
TGCTCATTCACTAAGAAAGTTAGTAGCAATCTTTAAATGTGCCTAAAAGCTGGACATAGTCTGACCCACGTGGCTCCAGCTAAGAGCCATGTAGATTGCCTTTCTCCAGACTATGTCCAGCTTTCAGGCCCATTTACACAGGTTTCTAAAGCATCAGCGGTTATTTCACCCCGAAGAAGCCCCACTGGGTGAAACATGTTGAAAGTGTTTACCTTTGTACGGCTGTGAAAATAAAGACAACAGGACCATGCTAATAGCCTATCTGTTTTTTAATATGGAATATTTTAGTGTTTGTATTTCAAAAAAATAATAATAATTTAATATGGTCAATTACTGTTTATTTCGCGCACCTTAAAAGCCTGAAATTAACTCCTTCCAAAAGATTCTACTATAAGGTTATAGAAATTAAGATAAAAATTATTTTAAAAAAAGACAATGGGGTAGATTCAGCAAGCAATTACACCTGCGTATCCATAGATACGCAGCGTAATTGCTAAGTAGCGCCGGCGTATATACTTTCTGTATTCAGAAAGCTAGATACGCCGACTGTAGCCTAAGATACAACTGGCATAAGTCTCTTATGCGGTCGTATCTTAGGGTGCATTCTGACGCTGGCCGCTAGGTGGCGCACCCGTAGTTGTCAGTGTACAGTATGCAAATTGCATACTAACGCCGATTCACAAACGTACGCACGGCCGGCACTCGTTTTTTACGTCGTTTGCGTACGTCGTTTTCGCCGTAAGGCTGCTCCTGCTATTAGGAGGGGCAACCAATGGTAAGTATGGACGTCGTTCCCGCGTCGCGATTTTCAAAATTTGCGTCATTTGCGTAACTCGTTCGTGAATGGCGCTGGACGCCATTTACGTTCACGTCGAAGCCAATGACGTCCTTGCGACGTCATTTACCGCAATGCACGTCGGGGTATTTTCCCGACGGAGCATGCGCAGTACGTTCGGCGTGGGAACGCGCCTAATTTAAATGATCCACGCCCCCTACGGGATCATTTAAATTACTTACGTCGGCCCCTTTTACGAAACGGAGCAGATTACGGAGCAAATTACGGAGCAAATGCTTCGTGAATGACGTGTAGCTCCAGTAATTTACGGAGGCATAGCGTAAAAACGGTACGCTGCACCGCCATACCAGTGCGCGCCCCTACCTGAATCTGGGCCAATGTTTCCTCTTATGTTTAAAGCCAGCTAAATATGTATTTATACATATACAGTATATACTGTATTTATTTAGTAAATTCACATTCAGCCAGCAGGTGGAGATGGGCTACTCCTTGTTTATTTACTTTGCAGAGCTCAATAACTCAAGCTGAAATTTACAACCCTAGCTGCCTTTCAATATGTCAAGACATTCCAGTCAAAGAGACAATGTACAGGCAAATGGCTCCTGCCATCTTTTTAGAAACCCCACAGCGCTTTGTTGACCCTGTATTATAGATCTACAGTGTGTTGTTGGCTTCTGCATTCATTGAACTCTCCACTGTCACCCCCCCCCCCCCCCCCACACACACACTTTTTATTAATGAAACAGGATCATAAATGGAGGATAGGCAGATAAATTAAAAGTCCACCCCTCCATTCATAGATCCTATTTCATCGCTAAAAGCTGTAGTGACCCCACTGTGGGAAATTCTGTCACTTCCTGACACTCAATATGGTACCAGGTCAGGAAGTGGGGGAAAAAAGTCAGGTATGCATCACACAGAGGGTTTAAAGGGTAACTAAACCCAAAAACAAAAATGCAATGTTTTGCAACTTACAGTCCTTAGATGTGGTGGTTTCATTTGTTTTTAGAACCACTTTATTAAAATGGATATAAACCGGATTCATGACCTGGGCACATATATATATGTGCAGTGTTTACTTATCTCTCTCCAAAGCACTAAGTCCTGTGATTTTCTGCTGCTCCGTTCTTCTGTTATCAGCATGATAACTTCTAACACGTTCTCTGACACATGAGATAAAAGCAACTGAAAAGTTGTGTCAGAAAGGGTGCTATAAATAGATTAGCAGAGAGCTTGTCTATTCACAGCACAGCTCTGCAGATATCTTAGTTCCTCTGCCTATGTGAAGGAGGGGGGGGGTGTTCCTTTCCTCCAATCAGCTGTCACACAGTGTATGCCAGGACTCCACTCCCACAGCTGAAACAGGAAGAACAAATTCTAACACAATGTTCACTTTCTAAAGAATATATAAAGATGAAGACAGCAGATATACATGTAAAACTTATGTAGGGAGATTTGTTTTATCCCTGTGTATCATCTGAGGCTGTTCACTTCACTGGATATATGTGAGGGTTTACGTTCACTTTAATCTTATTGGGTTTCTCTGCATGTGGTAATATAGAGGAAGTCCTCATACTACCTGTAGGTCAATCGATGTCATGCTTTTGCTGCAGTATTGGCACGCCTCGTCTCTTAGCTTGCACTGTGTTAATAAATGGTGTTCCAGGTCTTTTCTGCAGACTTTTTCGTGACATCCTTTGTTACTGCACAGAACCACTTCATAGGAGCACTGGGTGAGATGATCCTGTAGGAGAATAACAGATTGAAGTCAGTTACTGGGGTACTTCAGTGGGTGGATAAACATAGCGTTTTTCTTTTAGGCCATAAAGAGTACTGGCGCTACTCTGATACCAGGGACACACTCAGCTATACACTGTACTGCAATATTAAGGACTTTAACGCCTCCACCTATTATCCTTTCCATATCCATGGACTAAGGTCAGTTAGGTAGGCGATTATTCAGACAGATTTACCCATCTGTTCTTTCATGTCCGGTTTAATACACTGTATGCACTAGCTGAGTGTGTGAACATATACCTGGATTAGATTCATTGTTCGTTGCTTACCAGCAATCAACTGCCCTACCACTGCATGCAATTTAGTTCTGCATTCTTATGATTACACTCTCCTATCTGGTTGAGACAAATTTCCTTGTGAATTACAATCAGTGATAGGCCAATAAGAGACCGCTCGTTGATTACCACCAACGTGGGATACCCCTTAATGAAATATCTATGCTCCTGAGGAAGCGCTAATTCCATAAAGCGCGCAACATGTCGAGCAAATCCTCCTAGTCCTCTGGACAACCATCTGGTCACTTGTGATATAACGTTTTTATAATTATGCTTCTTATCTTAAGCTTTTTATGTTAGAACTATACAATGAATGTGAACCGTGTGTGGTAAACCAGTTGTCAATTGAACTTCACTTTGTGATTTTTTATTCATAACGGTTTCTATGATATTTCTGTACCTATAATACATTTTTCTAGTTTTCTATAATTTTTGTATCGTGTGCCTTCAAAGCCCAACTCACTAGTCCTTAGTTCAATTCCTCATAGGAGCACTGGGTGAGATGATCCTATAGGAGAATAACAGATTGAAGTCAGTTACTGGGGTACTTCAGTGGGTGGATAAACATAGCGTTTTTCTTTTAGGCCATAAAGTTCAATTTTGGTCTCATCTGACCAGAGCACCTTCTTCCATATGTTTGCTGTGTCCCCCACATGGCTTCTCGCAAACTACAACCTGGACTTCTTATGGCTTTCTTTCAACAAAGTATTTCTTCTTGCCATTCTTCAATAAAGACCAGATTTGTGGAGCGCACAACTAATAGTTGTTCTGTGGACAGATTCTCCCACCTAAGCTGTGGATCTCTGCAGCTCCTCCAGAGTTACCATGGGCCTGTTGGCTGCTTCTCTGATTAATGCTCTCCTTGCCTGACCTGTCAGTTTAGGTGGACGGTCATTTCTCGGTAGGTTTGCAGTTGTGCCGTACGCTTTCTATTTTCGGATGATGGATTGAACAGAGCTCTGTGAGATGTTCCAAGCTTGGGATTTTTTTTATAACCTAACCCTGCTTTATACTTCTCCACAACTTTATCCCTGACCTGTCTGGTGGGTTCCTTGGCCTTCATGATGCTGTTTGTTCACTAAGGTTATCTAACAAATCTCTGAGGGCTTCACAGAACAGCTGTATTTATACTGAGATTAAATTACACACAGGTGGACTCTATTTACGAATTAGGTGACTTCTGGAGGCAGTTGGTTCCACCAGATTTTAGTTAGAGGTATCAGAGTAAAGGGGGCAGAATACAAATGTGAGCCACATTTTCAGATATTTAATTGTAAAAAAAAAAAAAAGGAAACCATTTATAATTTTCCTTCCACTTTTTTTAGTATTTTAGTTGTAACATGACAAAATGTGGAAAATTTCAAGGGGTATGAATACTTTTCAAGGCACTGTGTGTATAAAAAAAAAAAAAAAGGATAAAAAACTATTCTCTACCTGGAACCTCCCTAGCATCACTTTTGCGTCACATTCAGGGGAATTTCTGCAGAAAACCAGTAAGTTCAGGACTTCTCTTTTACAGCAATTGTCTTTAAATATCTGCAAAGGGAAAAAAAACAGGAACATCATTAGTGCTTTTATTGTTCTACAACAGGGTGTATTTGCACGGCTCAAATTCCCTTCATATACTGATTTACTCAGAATAGATGTAAAATCCTAACTGAATGACATTTAGTTTACTTAAAGTGAAACTTTATTCAGAAAATTAAGTCCTGCTAAATCAATGTAGGCAGGCCCCTTTTGAAGGTAAAGCTATATTAAAAAAAAAAAATACAGTAAATGCAAAAAGTGAAAAAAAAAAAAAAAAAAAAAAAAAATGCAATCTGTAAGACCCCTTTCACACTGAAGCAGTTTTCAGACGTTTTAGCGCTAGAAATAGCATCTGTTAAAGCGGAGCTCCACCCTAAAGTGTAACTCCCGCTGAACCCCCTCCCCCCCTCCGGTGTCACATTTGACACCTTTCAGGTGGGAGCGGGGTGCAGATACCTGTCTAAAGACAGGTATTTGCACCCACTTCCGGCCACAGTCTGCGGGCAGGACGTCACCTACCGTCCTCCCCCCCGTTGTGCTTTGGGAACACTCGGCTCCCAGAGAACAGCGGGAGCCAATCAGCAGGCGCAGCGCAACTCGTGCATGCGCCGTAGGGAACCGGGCAGCGAAGCCGGAGCGCTTCACTTCCTGGTTCCCTCACCGAGGATGGCGGGGGGTGGGGGGCAGCAGAGTGACGAGCGATCGCTCGTCCTCTGCTGCGGACGGCGCTGGACTCCAGGACAGGTAAGTGTCCCAATATTAAAAGTCAGCAGCTGCAGTATTTGTAGCTGCTGACTTTTAATATTTTTTTTACAGGATGGGGAAAAAAAGTCCTGCAAGCAGCATTTTTGGGGTAGTGTAGGAGCACTGTATACATCACTCCTATACCGCCCCTGCCCATTGCAATGCATGGGCAGCTCTTCCGAAGCACCTGAAAAGTGATTCGGAAGCGCCACAACACGGGCGCATTTAACCCCCCTTAAAATGAGCGGCGCTTTAGTGCCAACACGGCTGCGGCCCCAGTATGAAAGTAACCTGACTGCCTTGCACACTTGAGATGATGCACGCAGTAAGGCTGCTTTACTGTTAACGGACCCGCCGACCCAGTGTAAAAGCGCCGCTAGTTTTAGCAGTGCTTTACCACTGTTTTCACCACTAGCGGGCGCTTTTAACCCCCAAAAAGGAGTTAAGAGCACCCGTGTTGTGGCACTTCGGAAGCATTGCCCATTCATTCCAATGGGCAGGGGCAGTGTAGGAGCGATGTGTCTAGGGTTGCCACCTTTTCTTCAAGTCAAACCCGAACACTTTAGCGGAGGACAGCAATCTTTTTCCATCGTATGAACTATACATATATTTTGCTATTAAATACAATTTCTAATCAAATTAAGTTAATCACAAGAGTCTCCCTTTACATTAGAGTCCACAGAGTTCCCTTACTCTGATGTAAGGGAGAACTCTGGGGACTCTAATGTCCTGTACACCCGATCAAATTTCCGCTCAAGCTTGTCTTGCATACACACAGTCACACAAACGTTTTTGGAATTTTCGACCGTCAAGAACGTGGTGACGTACAACACTACGACGAGCCGAAAATTAAGTTTAATGCTTCCGAGCATGCGTCAAACTGTTTCCGAGCATGCATCGGAGTTTTGCGCATCGGAATTGCTACAGACGATCGGATTTTCCAATAGGAATTTTTTCCGTCTGAAAATTTGAGAACCAGCTCTCAATCTTTTCCTGGTGGAAATTCCGACAGCAAAAGTCCAATGGAGCAAGCACACGGTCGGAATTTCCGTTGCAGTCTTGGTGCCACTGCAGTGAAGCTGAGCATATAGCTTTAAGTGACATCACTGCCCTGAAACCAGCTTGAAGATTGGCGTATGTTTCTCTTACGCAAAAACGGGGCTTGCAGTCAAAGTAATCTTACAGACAACCATACCTCTTGGGGTTTAATGTCTTCTTTGTCGATAGGACACTGTGATAAGATAAAGCATTCACTGCAGCAGAAAAACAAGAAAGGATGTTACCATTATATTTTGCATTAATTAATTATGACCAATTAGATAATAATGATTATAATAATAACAATAATAATATGGAATTTAGTCCGGTGGCGTCACTAGGGTTGGTGTTACCTGATCCGGTAAAACATGGTGTAACCCATATAATACTGCATATATTGCCAATAGTAGTGCGTTAACAACTAATAAGCAAACAGCAAATTTGAACATCTGCTCTGTCCTGCCGCAGCAGAGTCACAGCAGAACAGGCAGTAGGGCAATGAGCAGGCTAGAGCATAGGCATGGCTCTCCCATACTAACCACAGTGCTTTGTTCTGTCACTGCGGAGTAGACACTGGGCAGGCTAGGGCATCGGGATCTCTCCTGTCTAGCCTGCCACAGAGCCTTGCAGGGTGCTGGGCAGGCTAGTTTCACGCCAGCAGTGCAGGGTCACAGGTGCGCACCCTAAACCAGCCCATGTAAATGATGCGGTTGGTGCCAGCGCACCGATTTCTGCGCTGTCACTTCTGGGGGTGACACCATCATGGCCGGATATCACTTCCTACCTGATAGTGTCACCCTGGTGTGGTCTGCACCCCCATAGCGACTCCACTGCCATACATTTTAAAGTGACTCTGCTGCTAAAAATTAAAATGGTCAGAAAATGTAAAGATATTTAACAGATTTACGGTTTAACACACAGTCCCGGTAGACTCGATGTCCACCGGGACCCGCCGAATCGTTCGTTCAGGCAGAATGACAGTCTGTGAGTACAGAAAACATGGATCGTGTGTCCCTGTGAAGCAGAAACACCAATCCATGTCTTCATGCAGTGAAATCCCCTCCCCCACAGTTAGAAAACACTCCCTAGGCTTACATTTAACCCTTTGATCATCCCTGATGTTAACCCCTTGTGAAAGTGCATATTTTTAGCACTGATCACTGTAATAATGTCACTGGTCCCCAAAAAGTGTCAGTTAGGTGTTCGATTTGTCCGCCGCAATATCGCAGTCCCGCTAAGTCGCTGATCGCCAACATTACCAGTAAAAAAAAAAATCCCATAGTTTGAAGACCCTATAACTTTTGCACAAACCAATCAATATGCGTTTATTGGGATTTTTGGGCCAGATCCACAGCCGCCGAGGGCAACTTAACTTTTCAGAGTTAAGTTACACTGCCGCAAATCTCCCAAGTTAGTTGAAAATTTCGACGCGGGAACGTCGGCCATACTTAATAGGGCTTAGTCAAATAGGACTCAGCCCTATTTTTACGCGGCATAACTCGACGTAAACGATGTAGATTTAGCGCGACGGGCCCGTCGGACCGTTCGTGGATCGCCGTAAGTGTTCATTTGCATATTCTAGGCCGGCCGCAATGGCCTCGCCACCTAGCGGCCGGCCTAGAATTGCATCCTTAAAGCGGATGTGCCATGGGAAAAAAATATTAAAAGCCAGCAGCTACAAATACTGCAGCTGCTGACTTTTAATATTAGGACACTTACCTGTCCTGGAGTCCAGCGCCGATCGCAGCAGAGGACGAGCGATCGCTCGTCTCTCTGCTGCTCCCCCTGCCATCCACACTGAGGGAACCAGGAAGTGAAGCGCTGTGGCTTCACTGCCCGGTTCCCTACGGCGCATGCGCGAGCCGCGCCCGCAGATTGGCTCCCGCTGTGTGCTGGGAGCCGAGTGTTCCCAGCACACAACGGGGGGGGCGACGGGATGTGACGGAATGCCCGTCTTTTGCCCGTGAATGCCGGGCCGGAAGTGGGTGCAAATACCTGTCTTTGGACAGGTATCTGCACCCCCCTCCCCCTGAAAGGTGTCAAATGTGACACCGGAGGGGGGGAGGGTTCCGATCAGCGGGACTCCACTTTAGGGTGGAGAACCGCTTTAAGATCCGACAGTGTAATTCAATTACACATGTCGGATCTTCTGCCTATCTATGGTAAACTGTTTCTGTGGATCAGTTCCATAGATAGAAACAGGGATACGATGGCGTATCAGTAGATACGCCGGCGTATCCCTTTTGTGGATAACCCCCTTTGTTTACCAAAAATATGTAGAAGATTATATATTGGCCTAAATTTATGAGGAAATTCGATTTTTTACATATTTTTTTATTGGATATGTTTAGGGCCCCTTTCACACGAACGGACCGTTCAGGTGCGCCTGTCAGTTTTGACGGCGGACCTGAACGGCCGCTCCGTGCATCTCTGACATCCGTCCCCATCTGTCCATGGCGGATCGGGTAAGATCAGATGAAAACGGACATGCTGTCCGTTTTCATCAGATCGCTCCATAGGAGACAACCGCGCCCAACAAGCCCCTCCCCGCTCAGTGAGCAGAGAGGAGCTTGTCATCCATCGGCTCAGCGGAGATCTGCGGACAGATCTCCCGCTGATCTGGCGGGAGCAGTTGAACTCCGTAGCGACAGAGTCCGCCTCGTGTGAAAGCACCCTTATAGCAGAAAGTAAAACAACTTTTTTTTTCAAAATTTACTGTTTTTTTTTTTGTTTATTACGCAAAAAATAAAAACTGCAGAGGTAATCAAATACCACCAAAAGAAAGATCTATTTGTGGGAGGGACATACATTTTATTTTGGTACAGTGTCGCATGACCGCGCTATTGTCGGTTAAAGGAACGCAGTGCCATATCTCAAAAAAAATGGCCTGGAGGGCCAAGTGGACATCCTCATTCTGAGGAAACAATAATGGACACCCCCACCCCCAAAAAATATTTAAAGGGGTGTTCCAGTCATTTTTAATATTTATTAAAAGTCAGCAGCTACAAAAAGTGTAGCTGCTGGCTTTTAATAAACATACACTCACCTGCTCCACGTTCCAGCGACGCGCCGGCCGGAGCTCCGCTCCTCTCCCCCCCTCTCCGGCCGGCGTCTTCATTCTAAGTGTGGGCACCCGGCCGTGACAGCTTTTGGCTTCATGGCCGGGCACCCACTGCGCATGAGCGAAGGGCGCCGCGCCATCCGATTGGACAGGCGATCGCCTGGGACCTGTCACGTGTCCCAGGCGATTGCCTACAGGGAGGGGCTGCCAAAAGGCAATTAGACTATTCGCCTTAGCAGCCCCTCAGCGGAAGGAGGAAGTGGGACAGGAAGTCCCACTCCTCCTGAAGCCCCCACTCACCCCCCAGAAAAAAAATGACATGCCAAATGTGGCATATAAGGGGGCGAGGAGTGGATTAAGCGGAAGTTCCACTTTTGGGTGGAACTCTGCTTTAATATATGACTATTTCTCCAGAACAATCAGCTAGGAATATCTAATGAAGTCCATACACATGAGGATCATCTACTGGTCTGGCCTTTGGGGTAGCGTAGAGACGTACTGTCACAGCTCTCCAAATATAAAAATAGATTGTGTTTCACACTAACTCATAAGTATTCTAACTGTAACCGGACAGAAAACGGGAGAAGATTGTAGATAAAACTCACTTGTTCCTCAGTACACAACTCTCACAGAATCGGTGACCACATCCTGTTTGGTGAGGATTGTGCAGAACCTGGTGGCAGTTCGCACACTTGTATCGATCTTGTAACTTGTCCACGAACGTGTAATCCTGCTGGGGCTCGAAGTCTAGAGACATCCCAGTGTTGGAGTTCTGACGGGCCAGCTTCTGGGGGTGTACGGTCTTATCTTCACAAGCCATGCCGCAGCTGTCCTGACAGAGTAAGAAAGTGACACAAGTGTGACAATACTAATCTGAAAGTCATCAAATGTCAAGCAATGTGTACTGTACATTCCAAGACCAGTAACATACAATAACCTAAGACCAATAAAGAAACAAATCATTTATTAGATATATATGTCATCAATGTTGATAGGACTATCACATTAGTAAGCCCAGCTCTTGTATTTTTTTTAATAAAAACCCTCCCTTGCAGTGGGGCTGCACCATTGCAAAGATTAGAGTGGTAGAAAAACGTGAAAAACAAAAAAAAAAAAAACTGCAAGACCCTGATGTAAGGGGGAACACTGAGAACTCTGATGTACGGAGAAGACTCTGATGTAAGGGGAAACACTGTGGCCTCTGGTGTAAAGGGTAACTCTGATGTAAGGGGTGCTCTGAGAACCCTGATTTGCCTTAGTGTACTTACTCAGAGGCAGGAGAGAGAAGAGGGGAGACTTCAGTCACAGACAGGGATGGATGGTGAGCTCACTCACCCCTTGGCAGTCAGCACCTCTCATCCAGATGTATATGAGCCTGCTGGACTTCAAATTTCCAGCCCGCACTTTCCTTTTCTGAGGCACAGCGCCGGGGATTGGAGTGTGGGCAGACACAGAGGGGTAGGGGAGAAAGAGGAGCAGATCGAGCCCTCTCTCCTCTCCCATGTGTGTGCGGGGGGGGGGGGGGGGGAGCAGGGATTGATCGTGCTGGCTTTGGGCAGGGTGAAAGAGAGAGAGTAACAGACACTCTCAGCTTAGACAACTGCAGCCAGCAACCCTGCTGGGAAGCCATAGTCCGGTCTGAATAATGTGTCCGGGTTTCAGACAGAATCCCAGACAGTTGGCAATCCTAGGCTTAACCACTTCGTTACTGAGCCTGTTTTTCAGATTTGATGTTTACGAGACTAAAACATTTTTTTTTGCTAGAATATTACTTAAAACCCCCAAACATTATATATATATTTTTTTCTAACACCCTAGAGAATAAAATGGCAGTCATTGCAATACTTTTTGTCACACCGTATTTGCGCAGCGGTCTTACAAGCGCACTTTTTTTGGAAAAAATTCACTTTTTTAAATTAAAAAAGAACACAACAATAAATTTGGCCCAATTTTTTTATATATTGTGAAAGATAATGTTATGCCGAGTAAAATGATACCCAACATGTCATGCTTAAAAATTGCGCCCGCTCGTGGCATGGCGTCAAACTTTTACCCTTAAAAATCTTGATAGGCGACGTTTAAAAAAATCTACAGGTTGCATTTTTTGAGTTACAGAGTAGGCCTAAGGCTAAAATTATTGCTCTCGCTCTAACGATCGCGGCGATACCTCACTTGTGTGGTTTGAATACCGTTTTCATATGTCGGCGCTACTCGCGTATACGTTCGCTTCTACGCGCGAGCTCGTCGGGACGGGGCGCTTTAAAAAAAATTTTTTTTGCTTTTCGCATTTATTTTTAGTTATTTTACAATTTTTAACACTGAAATAAAAAAAAAAAAAAAATTATCACTTTTATTCCTATTACAAGGAATGTAAACATCCCTTGTAATAGAAAAAAGCATGACAGGTCCTCTTAAATATGAGATCTGGGGTCAAAAAGACCTCAGATCTCATATTTGGGCTTAAATGCAAAAAAAAAAAAAAAATTTGGAAATGTCATTTTTTCAAATGACAAAAAAAAAAATGTCTCTTTAAGAGGCTGGGCGGGACTGACGTTTTGACGTCACTTCCGCCCAGCAGAGCTATGGGGGACGGGCGAAGGAGATTTTTCCTTCAGTCTCGTCCCCGCTCAGCTGCCGGATGGTCGCGATCCCCTCCGCCGCTACCGACGGCTCCGGTAAGCGGCGGAGGGCGCGGGACAGCGGCGGGAGGGGCCCCTCTCCCGCCACCGATAACGGCGATCTCGCGGCGAATCCGCCGCGGAGACCGCCGTTATCGTGTACAGGACCGTCGGCACTAAAGATGGATACCTCAGTTGTGACAGCAGCTGCTGCCGTTACTGAGATATCCATCTTTAAAAACAGGACGTATTTTGACAATGGGCTGGAAAGCAAGTGGTTTTAAGCCATTTGACTTTCAACTTGGATCAGCTGTGGTCATTTTGATTATCTTAACATTAAAAGAGCTTTCCTGGAGCATTTCAGCCCCTGGCAGTGCAGCTAAAGCAAACAATCAACTGGGTGGCAAGGCACTGATAAAGATCTCCTGGATAAATTTGTGGACAGGCACAAGTCAGGAGATGGATACAAACAAACAAACATTCAAAGGCTTTATCAATGCCTAGAAGCACAGTGAAGTCTATCATTAAGAAGTGGAAGGTATTTGGTACAACACAGACCCTCCCTGGATCAGGACGTCACTCCAAACTGGATAAAAGAGCCAGGAGGAAACTGGTCAGAGAGGCTACCAAGAGGCCTACAGCAACTCTGAAGCAGTTGCAGGAATTTATGACAGAGTGATCATTGTGTGCATGTGACAATAATATCACAAGATCTCCACAAATGTGGCTTGTATGGGAGGGTTGCAAGAAAAATCCACTCCTCAAGAAAGGCCACATGCTGTCATGATTGAGCTTTGCCAAAATGCAGTTATGGCAAAGAAGAGTGGGCAAATATTGCAAAGTCTAGATGTGTAAAGTTAGTAGCGACATACACCAACAGACTAAAGGCTGTAATCAGTGGCGGTGCATCCATAAAGGGCGGTGCATCTGGTTACCTGGCACCTGATTGGCTGAAACAACAGGTGCCGCTATTGGATGCCTGATGGGACATGAGAAGTGCAGGACTCAGGAGACATAAAGGACCCCACTCATCATCGTCACCCGCTGCCCCACAAGACAGGGTAAGTGGCGGGCAGACGGCAAAGGGGTGGGGGACACACTCACACTGGCAGCATTTGGCACAGTAGCAGCGTTTGATGGGCACAGTCGCAGCATGTGATGGCACAGTGGCTGCAATTGATGGCACAGTGGCTGCTATTGATGGGAACAGTCGCAGCATTTGATGGCACAGTGTCAGCTTTTTATGGCACAGTGGCACTGTTTAATGGCACAGTCACAGCGTTTGATGAGCACAGTCGCAGCGTTTGATGAGCACAGTCACAGCATTTTAATGTCACAGTGCAATCAAATGCTGCCACTGTGGCAGCGTTTGATGGCACAGTGGCTGCAATTCATGGCACAGTGGCAGCATTTGATGGGCACAGTCACAGCATTTGATGTCACAGTGCCAAAAAATGCTGCCACTGTGGGAGCGTTTGATAGCACAGTGGCAGCGTTTGATGGCACAGTGGCTGCAATTGATGGCACAGTGGCAGCATTTGATGGCACAGTGGCAGCATTTGATGGGCACAGTCGCAGCATTTGATGTGCACAGTCGCATCATTTGATGGGCACAGTGGCTGCAATTGATGTTTTTTTCAATCTTTTTTTTAGTTTGTTTGCACCCCCCGCCCAAAAAAAAAATGTAAGCACCAGCCGACACTGGCTGTAATTATTGCAAAAGGTGGTTCAACAAAATACTGACATAAGGGGCCAATAGGAATGTTTGGTAGGTGAGAGATGAATACAATGAACTGCACCAGAAGGAGCTCCAGAATGACCTGGCACTGGGGCAGGTATGTGCTGGCTCCTTGGTGCTTGCATTGTATACCTGCTTGCAATTTTCACATGATATGTGATGTGAGCAATGGCAGCTTCCACATTTCCATGACAAGTTTCCTTTTTCTTAAATACATAACTTAGCTAAAGGGCACGTTTCATATATTTGACTGCGGTTGGTTCCACCATAAGTTCGTTTACACCCACGTGTCTCTGCTATGGAGGTAAATAGAGAATTTTATTTCCCCCTCCACTGTTAGCTATCCAGCCCATAATATAGGAACAATTCTGAACTTACTAATAGTTTCCTGTTGACATGAGAGGCTATCTGACCAATGTGCTTTGTGGTTAAAGTACAGAAGAGATCAGAGATGAGCTGTGGAAAGACGAACGCAGAGCTGGTGAAGTACGACTTCTGTACTGTACAGGAAGCTCTTCCTCTGTATAAAAGAAATGTACAGTCGTTACACCTTTGTGTATAGAAGGGGTGAGGGCAGAATGTTTCCAGCATTAAAATAATGACCATCCAAAACAAATCGTACCATTTTTGCATGGTTGCCGGTGTTGTGACGAGAAATGACCCCCGTCGAATAATACCCGCCCTGTACTGCGCAGGCGCATCGCTTGCGCAGTACAGAGCACTATGGAGCCGCCAAAAGTCTCTGAACATGAACAGCTGTACACGGCGCCTGCGCAAAGAAGACGATATTGTGCCACACGCTCCCGATGCTCGTGCAACTCTTAAAGGGGCAGGTATATTATTGATTGAACTGTGCAAGGGGTGGATGCCTACAGAAGAGGCCGTATACACGTGTAGTTTATTGAGAAATCCACCCCCAACTTATCAGCTCTGCCCATCATTCTAAAATACGGCCTCTTCGGTAGGCATCTGCCCCTCGCACGCGTCAATCAATAATACATCCGCCCCTTTGAGAAATCCACCCCCATCGTATCAGCTCTACCCATCATGATACAATACGGCCTCTCCTGTAGGCATCCACCCCTTGCACAGGTCAATCAAATGATGTGTCGCCTCTTAGCCTTTTGTCTAAGATAAAGTGTAGTATCTGTATTGATCAGTGTCCAGTAGGGGTTCTCTGTCATAATTCGGGCTTTATGGCTGGCTGTATAGTACCCATTCTGGTATGATTGAGGTCTCCAAAGATCTTCACGTGGAAAACAGAAACCAGGCGCCCACTGGGTGAGATAGGGTATGAAAGTAATTCCCTAATGGAGGAACCCAAGGGGCCCAGTGTCTCCTGATTTGACTGTGCTACCTTGTCTGGTAAGGGACTTGGAAGGAAGAGAGCCCATGGTGTCAAGCGTTCCCGGAGAATGGTGTCCGGTGAGCACTATGTGTTTGGGAACCCACTGTGTAAAACTGCACTAGGCCACAACACCTCTTGCTTTTCTTCTGCACTACGCCTCATGGGCTGGGACTTTTGGCCAAGACTGGTACAATTTTTTGTTATAAGGGCACAAGGTCTAGTCAATGCACATCTTTATTTTTGCATATTTTTTTAATTTTGCTCCCAATATGTGTTACCCTTCTCCCATTTATTTTTTCCTTTCACTCAGGATGAAGGGTGCAAGTCTTCTACCTAGAAGTCTAGTGGGAGGATGTGCAGCCATCAGGTTCCTTCCGCTTCTGCCTTGGTGGGGTGTGTGTCTCTTCAGGAAAGCCCCTCACCTAGAACTCATTGACCGTGAGGAATGGGGTCCACTGGGCCTTTTGGCTTGGTGGACCTGAGTGTTCCCTATCCCCATGTAACACCCTCTAGTTAGTGTTTAGTGTAAGTAAATTTTAGCCTGACAGAGCCAGGCGGGGTTGAATCTGAGTCAGGGTGAGTGACTCAGGGAAGCTGGATGACTCATCAGACAGCACCTCTGGTATCTCCCCCTACTTGCTGGAAACTTGGAGAAGCTTCCAGAAGAATGGGAGGGAGGTAAGGAGAAGCTGCCTGGGGTATAGAGGAGGAACCAGACAATACCCAGCAATTGGGCTGGCAGAGGCTGTAGATGAAAATCTGAGGAGGCTGTCGTGGCCATTGAGGGTGTCCCCTAGTCTGGGGGTGGGAGTGACCTTGGGGCTGGAGCTCAGGTGCTGGAGGGATCCTCTTAAAACACACAGAGGAGTCCTGTCTTTGATGCACAGGAGCAGTTGTGAGTACAGCAGGAGAGAGTCAGCACGTCCGGGAGTTCTCTAGGGAGAAGTCAGCCGGGTGTCTGGTGAGTGTCACTGTCTTGGGGGACTGCGGTGTCAGTCTGGGAGGACTGTGGAGAACTAGCCAGGTGGGCTAGTGAAAGGGACGACTACAGCCAGGAGGGCTGACAGTACCTAAAGAGGTGGTGCTGGGTTTAGTAGCCACAGGGATGGAAGCTGGACACTGTATTTACTACACAACCCAAGGGGCCCAAGGTCCCTGCCTGTAAAGGGCATTCGCTCCAAGATCAAACTGTTGCCTTTTTGGCCCAAGGTCCCTGCCTGTAAAGCCGCTGACGAAGTCCAATCCGGATTTGTAACGTGCATACAGGGGAGGAGTTTTTCCTGTGACGTCACCTGTGTCCTTTCTGCGACTGCTCGTGGCTGTTGCTCCGAGTTTTTATTTTATTTCACATTGCCTATCGCCTACTGGCCAGTTGTTTTCTGGCAGATTGTCGGCAGACATACCAGACTGACTGTAGTATGGTGAAGTGCTGTTTTTTACCTTTCCCTGGAATAAATACAGTCTACACTTAGAACGTGTTTTTATTTTTTATTTCGCATTGAACCTACTATTCACTGCTGCATTGGACTCCACTGCCCTATGGTGAGAACAAGCTGTCTTTGACCACTTGTGAAAACATATGGTCCAACTCATCTGGTAAGGAGGCACTTCTTATACTTGTGGAGGATATCATCACATTTGCCTAAGATTTTTGCTATCTCACTGGGTGTCATCTTAATTCTTCAGTCAAGGACTTTATTTGCGCTGCACTTTTATTATTATTTATCCCTGCCTGTAAAGGGCTTTTGCTCCAAAATCAAACTGTTGCCTTTTTGGCAGATTAACTATCGGTGTGCCAGCTAGGATTTCTGCAAGCCAGTGTGCTGGAGGAAGCAGTGGCGTGTATATAGACTGTGCATAAGAAAGTTGTCCATGAAGAGTTGTTGTTGAAGTCAAGTGGGCATACCATAATATCCCTATTCCCTATCCAAGTTGTATCCCCTTAAATAAAAATAGAAAAACAAAGTACTGGACTGTTCACTGACACAAGTGTGCCTGTGGAAATTTGGTGTGCCTGTCAATGCAGGGTGGGTGGGGGGTCATCCCTATTCACCGGCATTGGGTGCGCTACACCTGTCAGCAGTGTTGCACCCGGGGGGGTCAGGGAAGGGTCCTTCTTTAAGGGATGACTAATAGACACACTCTAACCAAACTTTTTTGTGTGTATTTACATGCATTTTTTTTTTGTTCACTTTTGGTGTTTCGTTTTTTCGCACCACACCTCGCATGGGCTCGTAGAAAAAAAAAAAAATAGATGTCTCATCCAAATAGGGCGTACATTTACTTTAATAGTCGATCCACTTTACATATTGCCCAGAATTGCTATCTGACATCCCAGCCATATAAATGAATGTGATCACGATTCTAGCTATCATTACCTAGGTGGTGTCCCTTCCTGAGGCCGTAATCATTTTATTCAGGTTTTCGGTAAATCAGAGTCAGAGTGTTACCTTGTTTGCTTGTTGTACAGGAAATAGTTAGTATTTATATACAGTTATAGAATATAATGAGTCATTGGTCTGCCCCGGCACAGCCGTACACAGGCAGATCTCACTCTGTGGACCGGTTTTTATAGAGGAGCTCACTCACAACACTTTGGGGTTTTTCTGTATCTAGGGCAGAACACTTTTAATCATTTATTTTTATTGTGCTCTCTACTCATAGAAGTTACAAGGATTTTTTTTTTCACTCCTTTGTGTAACCAAAACGTTCTCAGCAGAGGAATTGCAGAATATACTTTTTTAAAGTGTATGCAAATGCTAAGGGCGCGTACACACGATCGGTCAAAACCGATGAAAACGGACGGAAGGACCTTTTCATTGGACCACACCGACCGCGTGTGGGCCCCATCGGTCAGTTATCCTTCGGTCCAAAAATGTAGAACTTGCTTAAAATTAAACCGATGGACGCCTGACCGATAGGTCAAAACCAACGAATAGTATGCAAAAGCATTGGTTATAAATCCTTGCATGATCAAAATCAAGTCGACGCATGCTTGGAAGCATTGAACTTCGTTTTTTTCAGCACGTCGTTGTGTTTTACGTCACCGTGTTCTGACCCGATCGGTTATTTAACCGATGGTGTGTAGGCACATCAGACCATCAGTCAGCTTCATCGGTTAACCGATGAGAACGGTCCGAAGGACCGTTCTCATCGGATGGACTGATCGTGTGTACAGGGCTTAATGGCTGTGGCTGGGAGCGGTAAAACCCCAAAGTTGAGCTGCATTTTTACCGCTCCTCAACCACCCCCCCTTCGACTGGAAAGGCAGCTGCCAGGGGTTTACACATGCTCTGGCACTACCACCGGCTGAATGCGACCCATTCAAAATGTAGTCACACTGCAACAACCCCACAGCTGCATGCAATGCACGTGGCGCAGTAGTCCAGCATTTAGGGGGTTAAAGCAGGAGGTGATACAACGCCACCTCACCACCTGTCCAATGCTCTCTGATAAACGATGCATATGTGGATCACTCTTCAGAGAGCACAGTAAGTGTAAACAAGGCCTAAGTTTACACTTGGGGTTGGGTAGATGGGTTAGTTGTAAAAATAGGCAGTTTATCGGCATTTACATGGCCCGCCCTTATCCCCCGTTTACATATATGCGGTGCGGGAAACACATCGAACCCTGAGCATTTCCTTCACCACATTGAATTCGCACTCCGTTCATGTGACCTGCCACCGACCAGTGTCAAAGTTAAATTAATGACACCCCAAAACAGGTTGCAAAACACAGTGCGATTGCAAGAATCGTATTGCATGGATGTAAACACCCATGTGATCCAATTCCGATGCAAACAAAATAAATAAAAAAAAGGATGACAGCACCTTTTTCATGCGATGCAGTGCAAATTGAGCCTTGCAAAAGGATGGGCTCAAATCGCACTGCAAAAAATCGCATAAAGGAATGGGGTGAGATTCCTATCTGAACCCAGCTGTACAGTATATCTGGATGGACCGCTGACAGATAGGTCCAAACCAATGGTTAGTACACAAAAGCATTGGTTCAAAACCCGTGCATGCTCAGAATCAAGTCGGCGCATGCTTGGAAGCATTGAACGTAGTTTTTTTCAGCACGTCGTTGTGTTTTACATCACCGCGTTCTGACCCGATCGGATTTTGAACTGATGGTGTGTACGCACATCAGACCATCAGGCCGCTTCAGCGGTGAACCGATGAAAACGGTCCGTCAGACCATTCTCATCAGATGGACCGGTCGTGTGTACGCGGCCTTAGAGAACTAACCACAGATATTCTGTGGATGTAGGCTGCCTCAGATCCTTCATGTAAACCCAGACAGACGCCACGATGTTGAGATCAGGGCTCTGTAGGGGCCAAACCATTACTTCCAGGACTCCTTGTTCTGCTTTACACTGAAGATAAATCTTAATGACATTGGCTGTATGCTTGGGGTCGTTGTTTTGCTGCAGAATACATTTGGGGGCCAATCACACACCTCCCTGATTGTATGGCATGATGGATAAGTATCTGCCTGTATTTTTCAGCATTGAGGACACTGTTGATTAGGCAATGTTAAGTACCGTAGACTCAGTGGTCATCCAAGGAAACTTAACTACTTGAGCCCCGGGCCATAGTAAAATGACGGCCGCAAGGTGGCTCTATAAATCCAGGACGATGTCTTTTGACGTCCTTGTGTCCTTCGGCCACTGGGGGGCGCGCGCACACCCGGCGCGTCCCCAAGATGCCGATGCGTGTGCCTGGCGGCCGCGATGTCCGCCAGGTACCCGCGATCGGCAATGACACAGCGGGGACGTGGAGCTCTGTGTGTAAACACAGAGCTCCACGTTCCTGTCAAGGAACGTGGAGGGACACAGCATCGGTCACCTCCCCAGTCAGTCCCCTCCCCCCACAGTAAGAATCACTCCCAGGATACACATTTAACCCCTTCCATGCCCGCTAGTGTTAACCCCTTCCCTGCCAGTCACATTTATACAGTAATCAGTGCGTTTTTATAGCGCTGTTCGCTGTATTAATGTGAATGGTCCCAAAAATGTGTCAAAAGTGTCCGATGTGTCCGCCGCAATATCACAGTCCTGACAAAATTTGCAGATCGCCGTATTACTAGTAAAAAAATAAATAAATAAAAATTCTGAATTCTATCCCCTATTTTGTAGCCACTATAACTTTTGCGCAAACCAATCACTATACGCTTATTGCGATTTTTTTTTTTACCAAAAATATGTAGAATACATATCGGCTCAAACTGAGAAAAAAATATTTTTTTTTAAAAAAAAATGGGATATTTATTATAGCAAAAAGTAAAAAATTGTGTTTTTTTTTCAAAATTGTCGCTCTTTTTTTGTTTATAGCACAAAAAATAAAAACCGCAGAGGTGATCAAATACCACCAAAAGAAAGCTCTATTTGTGGGAAAAAAAGGACGTCAATTTTGTTTGGGAGGCACGTTGCACGACCGCGCAATTTTAATTTAAAGCGACGCAGTGCTGAAAGTTGAAATTTCGCCTGGGCAGGAAGGGGGTATATGTGCCCAGTAAGCAAGTGGTTAAAGCAGAACGCCACCCAAAAGGGTAAGCTCTGGTTGTTTGCACCCCCTTCCCCTCCACTGCCATATTTTTTGGTGTGGGGGGGGGGAACGGGTATTTATGGCTTTGGCAGGTACCTGCTCCCACTTCCAGGTAAGATCGCTGCAGCGATCTACAACGCTGTCCGGCCCCTCCCCCTTCCTCACACCAGCAGCATTCTGGGACACACAGGTCCCATAAGACTGTGGGATCATTCACAAAGCTTAGCGTGACTCTCACATGCGCAGTAGGAAACCGGCTGTGAAATCAGAAGGCTTCACTGCCCGTTTCCCTTAGTGAAGATGGCGGTGCCTGCACCCGAAGCTGACTGAAGAATCGGTTCGGGTGCCGATATTGCTGGATCTCTGGACAGGTAAGTGTCTTTATATTAAAAGTCAGCAACTACAGTATTTTTAGCTGCTGACTTATTTTTTGGAGGGGGGGGGGGGACTGGAGCTCCTCTTTAATGTAGCAGATGAATGACACATCGTGCTTACTTCCCTTCCACATCAAGAGATGTCCAGCAGTGCCTGGGGGAAACCAGTGGGGCCCAGGTACACCCATCTACTGTCCAGAGAGGTCTGTACAGAAGGAGTCTTCATGGAAGGATTGCAGCCAAAAAGCCATACCTCTGATATGGAAACAAGGCTTAGGCCCCATACACACGACCGAGTTTCTCGGCAGAATTCAGACAGAAACTCGGTCGGAGCTGGATTCTGCCGAGAAACTCGGTCGTGTGTACACTTTTCAGCGAGGAAGCCGACGAGGAACTCGTTGGGCCGAATAGAGAACATGTTCTCTATTTCCTCGTTGTTCAATGAGGAAAGTCGGCCCGCCGAGCTCCTCGGCGGCTTCCACACTGAACTCGACGAGGAACTCGATGTGTTTGGCACATCGTACGGGGCCTAAGTGACTCAACTACATTTTGCTGTGTGTGTTGCTGCAGTACACAAATGCCAATGTGCCCTTAGGCCTGGTTTACACCTATGCACGTTGCAGTTTGCTTATTCCAGGTGCATTTTGCATTTTTCAATACATGCTTTTCATCCATTGAAGTCTATGGAACCAAAGACCAGAAAAAAGTCCTGGGCCCTTTCCATAAAATGCAGAGATGTGAACGTGACCCAAATGAAACCATGTTAAATGGACTGCAGTGTGTTTCTGCAAAACTGAAAATGCAGTAAATGTGTAGCACTACCCCCGAAGGAGCTGCTGGTTTGATTTGGGTGGCATGTTAGGTCCTTTTCACACTACAAAATAAATACGTTTTAATAATCCGTTTTAAAATCCGTCAGATAATGTTAAAAAGCGGAAGTTATACGTCCTTTATAAAATATCATTAAAGTCTATGGGATTTTTTTATGTTCCGTAAAGATCCGTAATAGTCCGTTATAACATACGGACGTTAGTTATAACGGAATATGTGACGGGTCTTGCACTATTTTTTGTCAATTTTTTGTCCGTTGCATGTAACGGATATATTAACGTCCTTTATATTTTAACATTGAAGTCTATGGCACACGGACGTTAGTTAAATGTCTCCGTAAATGTCCGTTATGTTAACAGACGTTAATTTTACTGAGCATGGATATTCAGGGGAACCCCGCCGTCAATTTAAAACAAAAGTGACGTGCGGTTCCCGGTAAATATCCATAACCAGACCCTTCAGGTCTGGTATGGATATTCAGGGGAACCCCGCCGTCAATTTAAAACAAAAATGACGTGCGGTTCCCCCTAAATATCCATTACCAGACCCATTATCCGAGCACGTTGACCTGGCCGGCCGCAGAAAAGAGGGGGGGACAGAGTGCGGCCCCCCCTCTCTCCTGAACCGCACCAGGCCACATGCCCTCAACATGGGGAGGATGTCCCCATGTTGATGGGGACAAGGGTCTCATCCCCACAACCCTTGCCCGGTGGTTGTGGGGGTCTGCGGGCGGGAGGTTTATCAGAATCTGGAAGACCCCTTTAACAAAGGGGACCCCCAGATCCTGACCCCCCCCCTGTGTGAAATGGTAATGGGGTACACTGTACCTCTACCATTTCACGAAGGAAGTAAAAAGTATTGTAAAAAAAACACACTGACACAAAAGAATAAAGTCCTTTATTAAAAAAAAAAAAAAAAAAAACATACTCCAGCGCTGAAAAATCCACTCGTTCCCGGCTTCCTGCGTTGTCCTGATCCAGCGACGGGTGCGGGTGATCTCCCGCGATGAGAAGATCCTGCGTCGGGTGATCTCCGCTCCGGCGATGTGAAGATCCATCCATCCGGCGCAGCAGCATCCCGGACCTCCTCTCACCGCTGGGCACAGCCCAGCGAATGAGCGGCTGCAGCTGTGACATTTCTTATATAGAGGAGGCAGAGTCACCCGTCACGTGACCCCGCCCCCTCTGACGTACCCTCTGCTACGTCACTGGGGAAGCCCAAGGTCTTTCCTCTTCTTGGTCTTCCCCAGTGACGTAGCAGAGGTACGTCAGAGGGGGCGGGGTCACGTGACGGGTGGCTCTGCCTCCTCCATATAAGAAATGTCACAGCTGCAGCCGCTCATTCGCTGGGCTGTGCCCAGCGGTGAGAGGAGGTCCGGGATGCTGCTGCGCCGGATGGATGGATCTTCACATCGCCGGAGCGGAGATCACCCGACGCAGGATCTTCTCATCGCGGGAGATCACCCGCACACGTCGCTGGATCAGGACAACGCAGGAAGCCGGGAACGAGTGGATTTTTCAGCGCTGGAGTATGTTTTTTTTTTTTTTTTTTTTTAATAAAGGACTTTATTCTTTTGTGTCAGTGTGTTTTTTTTACAATACTTTTTACTTCCTTCGTGAAATGGTAGAGGTACAGTGTACCCCATTACCATTTCACACAGGGGGGGGGTCAGGATCTGGGGGTCCCCTTTGTTAAAGGGGTCTTCCAGATTCTGATAAACCTCCCGCCCGCATACCCCCACAACCACCGGGCAAGGGTTGTGGGGATGAGACCCTTGTCCCCATCAACATGGGGACATCCTCCCCATGTTGAGGGCATGTGGCCTGGTGCGGTTCAGGAGAGAGGGGGGGCCGCACTCTGTCCCCCCCTCTTTTCTGCGGCCGGCCAGGTCAACGTGCTCGGATAATGGGTCTGGTAATGGATATTTAGGGGGAACCGCACGTCATTTTTGTTTTAAATTGACGGCGGGGTTCCCCTGAATATCCATACCAGACCTGAAGGGTCTGGTTATGGATATTTACCGGGAACCGCACGTCATTTTTGTTTTAAATTGACGGCGGGGTTCCCCTGAATATCCATACGACTTCTGGAGCTGGACTTCAAGAAAGGGTGAAATAGTTTTTATTAACGGACGTTAGAAAGGAATGATATAACGGATGTATACGGATATATACGGATAAACATTATCCGTTTTCAATAAAGGAAGAATGGTAAAATATTTATCCGTATGTATCCGTTATTAAATCCGTTAATAAACGTCCGTTAATAGGTGTAATACGGATATTATAAAACGGACATACAATCCATAGTGTGAAAGAAGCCTTACCTCTTGTCTTCTCTGCGTCTAGGGTACTGGATGAGAGCTGTAATAAAGACGACCTCGAAACCAATGGTGTCTGCCCCTTAAATACCCCTCCCCAGCATGCACAGCGAGGCGATCAACCCTCCTGATTGGCTGCCGAGGAAAAGTATAAACACCACCCTGATTCTACTGCTGCCCCCTGCCGGAAGTCCCCAGACAAAAGGACAGGCACACAGCACAGCCAGGGCTGGAACAGAAGCCTATAAAATTTGGCTAAATTAACATCAAAGCCAATTAACTCTCTGACCCCCTTCTAAATTTACAATAGCACCTGCTATGAAAGTAGCCAGGCGCTACACATGCATAGGTGTGAACAAGGCCTAAACGTTTTCCTGTAAAGTTAAAAGAAATTCAGCAAAGGCACAGATCTGAAAGTCGCCCCACACTTTCATATTCAGCAGCCAGATTCCAGGAATTGCTGGCACTTCCCGATGCTGAACAGCAAATTTATAGGATGGTCATCAGCCATACTTCTATGTGGCTAATGGCTTTCGTATTGTTTATACAGCCTGAGAGAAGAAACATTATTGTTTTTTGATATTTTAACCACTTAAAGAGGAGTTCCAGCCTGTAAAAAATAAAAATAAAAGTCAGCAGCTACAAATATTATAGTTTTAATATAAGGGCACTTACCTGTCCAGTGATCCCGTGATGTTGGCACCCCGAGCCGATTCGCCAATCTGCTTCTGGTGCAGATGCCGGCATCTATAGTATGGGAATCCTTGTGGCTTCACAGCTAGTTTCCTACTGCGCATGCGTGAGCATGCCGCTCAACATTTTGAGATGGGAATGAGGGACACCTACTAGCAAATGTATGTAGGCATAGGACACGCCTTCTGCCACATCCCCTTAAAGGAGAATTAACCAAAAGAAAGGTTAAGCGCAGTACACTCGTGTATTGTCGGGCAGTCTCGGCTCCTCCCGCGCTGACGTCCTGGACGTACAGGACGTCAGCGCGAGAGTAGCTGAGCATTGCCGACAATACACGAGTGTACTGCGCTCTGTATATGTCGGCGCAGTATTCAAACTCGGCGCGGGAAACGAGCGGGGAGGACGCCGCAGAAGGACGCCGGACCCGACGAAGAGGACACCCGAAGCCGCAGACGGACGCCGGACCCGACAAGGCCGCCGATGGACGCCGCGCAAGACACCAAAACTGTAAGTACAAAGAAACTTTTTTCCACAGGAATTCGGGGCAACTTTAGGGGTGCGCGCTATACGCGGGAGCGTGCTATACCCCGATAAATACGGTATATATATATATATATATATATATTACACACACACATACATACATATACACACATACAATTTTTTTTTTAAGCAGCGAACCTAGAGAATAAAATGGCGACCGTTGCAATTTTTTATGTCACACGGTTTTCCAAACACTATTTTTATTTTTTTTTAGTTAGGTTTCCTAGCACAGTTGTGAATAAAAAAAAGGGCTTTCGCTGCAATACTTAGTCCTGGCTCTCACCAGTGTGGCTTTGAAATCACGCTATTTCAGTGCGCGATTTTGATGTGCCATTTCATGGTGGCTTGCAACTTCATTTAGCAGAAATTAATGCAAGTCGCAATGAAATGGCAAAAAAGTAGTGCAAGAACCTTTTTCAACTCCGCTGCGACTTGCGTCGTAGCGATTTGAACCTCAGCTTGTTCAATTAAGCTTTGGCAATAAAACCTGGAAGCTGATTGTTTTTTATGAAGAAGTGAGGCTGATTTTGCACCTTCCAGCTTTAGTAAATTAACCCCACTGTGTTCTCTGCCAGAATACAATGGCTCCGCAGAAGGGATTCCCCTATCAACACTGACTGCGATGATGGGGGAATCAAGTGATCTCTTTCCTGCAACCCATGTGGTGATTAAATAACACTGAAAGAAAGCTCTATTTGTGTGAAAAAAAAAAAAAAGATTTCGAGCCAGATCCACAAAGAAGTTACGTCGGCGTATCTATTGATACGCCGCGTAACTTCTAGGATGCTCCGGCGTATCTTTGTTTTGTATCCACTTAGTCTTAATACGCCGTCGGATCTTAGGTGCATATTTACGCTGGCCGCTAGCTGGCTCTTCTGTTGATTTCCGCGTAGAGTATGCAAATTAGCTAGATACGCAGATTCTCAGAACGTACGTCCGGCCGGCGCATTTTTTTACGTCGTTTACTTAAGGCTTTCAGCGTAACGTTACTCCTGGGTCTATGAGGCGTACGCAATGTTAAGTATGGACGTCGCGCCAGCGTCTAATTTTCCGTCGTGTACGTCGTTTGCGAATAGGGCTTTGTGTAAATTACGTTCACGTAGAAAGCATTGACTATTTGCGACGTGATTTCGAGCATACGCACTGGGATACCACCACGGAAGGCACATGCGCCGTAAAAAAAAAAAAAACGTGGGGTCAAGTTGAATTAACATAAATCACGGGCACATCTTTGTCATTTGAATTCCGCGCCCTTACGCCGACACATTTACGCTACGCCGCCGTAACTTTAGACGCAAGTGCTTTGTGAATACAGCACTTGCCTCTCAAAGTAGCGGCAGCGTAGCGTAACTACGATACGCTGCCGTAAAAATTACGCCGATCTACGAGGATCTGGCCCTTCATATGTACATAGGTACAGTGTTGCATGACCGCGCAATTGTCATTTAAAGCGTGATATCCCTGAAAGCTGAAAATTGGCCTGGGCAGGAAGGGGATGAAAGTGCACAGTACTGAAGTGGTTAAAACAAATATTGGATACAAAAAAGCGAATTGTGTTTTTCAGACATTAGCAGCAATGTATGGTGGATGCGGGCACGCTGGGCAGGCACCATCTGGTTCCCCGGGGTCCGCTGGAACCTCTGAGCACTTCTGGGTACTTTCCCTGAAAACTTCTTTAACAAGTCTCATGGCAGGAAGTGTTTTATAATCTGCCGACGTGCAGGAAATAAGGAAGAAGGAGAAGTTCTTTCCCGGACTCTGTGTATAAGACTTTTCATCTGTGTGTCTGGGAGGGGAGATCGGGACTTATTGATAAAATAACTAAGGAAAGCAGAGCTGCCAAATGTTTAAAGTCATTTCTAGGAATACTTTGTTATTGAGCCAATACATCATACTCCTAACCTGGGAAAGAGGAAGGCATTATAGCGCGTAGTAGGTATGTAGGCAAGAGAGCGCGCCCCCGCCAAGCCTCCAGTAATGCCGATCACAAGGATTAATATGCAAAAAATTATTATTTAACTCATTAATGCCACCAATGCCACCTCCCTGCGGCCCTTTATGTGGGAGGCAACATGGCTTCTGTATCACATGGCAGCTGTGATTGGCTCCCATGGCGGTCACATTATTATTATTATACAGGATTTATATAGCGCCAACAGTTTGCACAGCGCTTTACAAAATGAAGGCAGTTACATTACAATTTGGTACAAGAGGGATCAAAGGGCCGTGCTTATTAGAGCTTACAATCTAGGATCATCCTATGCATTAAGGTGAAAAAACACCTTGCACTCTCAGGCCCCCAGCCCCCCGTTTTACTTACCTGAGCCACGAAACACTGTGGGCGCAATCCCGCAATGCTTTCCCCCAGCTTGAGGCGGCTCTTCATTGGAGATTGATAAAAGTGCAGCCATTGGCTCCCGCTGCTGTCTATCAAGTCAATGACGCTGTGCGCCAGGGGGCGGGGCCGAGTGATACACTTGGCAGCAATGGCCGCCACTGTATCACACGGGAGCGCGCCCGCAAGCTAACCCCCTTGGGAGAGCGCTTCCTAAAAGGGGGTTAGCTCTTGCGAGGAGGGGCCGAGACAGCCGCCAATGGACCCCAGAAGACCAGGATCGGGGCCACTCTGCAAAATGAACTGCACAGTGGAGGCAAGTATGGTATGTTTGTTATTTATTTATTTTTAACCCTCACAACCCCTTTAAGAGCAGGGACTAATGTGATTGTACAATATATGTATGTGTAAACGGCGCTATCTACGCAAACCTGTAATAGATAAATAGGTTGTGATCACATCTTAAAGTTGTTGTAAAAAAAAATATCCTCCTATAGTGTGTCCTTGTCTCAATCCAGAGCACTAAGTGTCATTTCTGTCTGCTGCCCCATTTCTCTGCTATCTGCATGAGTCACTTCTGACAAGTTTTCCTGACACCGAGAAAAATGGTGACAGGGGGGGAGCTCCAGCTAATTAACAGCACGCAGGAACAGAGCTGAGGCTGTCAATCACAGGCTGTGTGCTGGAGCTCCTTCCCTGTCACCTTTTTTCTCTAATGGCTTGTACACATGATCAGATTTTCCATCGGGATAAACTCCAACGGATTTTTCTGACGGAAATCCGTTCAAGCTGGTTTGCATACACACTGTCACACCAAATTTCAACCGTCAAGAATGCGGTGACGTACGACACTACAACGAGCCGAGAAAAATGAAGTTCAATGCTTCCGTGCATGCGTCGACTTGATTCTGAGCATGCGTGTTTTTTTTCTCCGTAGGAGTTCCCTACAGATGAACGGAATTTCCGATAGAATTTTTTTCCGTCGGAAAAAAAGAGAACTTTTTCCATCGGAATTTCCGATCGTGTGTACAAGGCATTAGTGTCAGGAAAACTTGCCAGAAGTGAGTTATGCTGATAACAGGAGGAACAAAGCAGCAGACAGAAATGACACTTAGGCCTTGTACACACGACTGAACATGTCCGCTGAAACTGGTCCGTCGGACCAGTTTCCGCGGACATGTCCGACCGTGTGTAGGGCCTACCGGACAGTTTTCTGGCCTAGCGGACAGGTTTCCAGCGGACAAAAGTTTCTTGGCATGCTAAGAAACTTGTCCGCTGGAAGCCTGTCCGTCGGACATGTCCGATGGTTAGTACGACTCATCGGACATGTCCACTGGCCCGAAATCCCGCGCATGCGTCAAAGTGATTTGACGCATGCGTGGAAGCATTGAACTTCCTGGTTCGCGCACGTCGCTGCGTCATCGTTGCCGCCATGTCTCCGCGTTTTCTGTCCGCAGGGAATTTGGTCTGATGGTGTGTACACACATCAGACCAAAATCTCCCAGCAGACATGTCCGATGAAAACGGTCCGCGGTCCGCCTTAGTGCTCTGGCTTGATAAAAGTACACACTATAGAGGGATATGCTTTGTTCATAATTCATGTCTGAGGTTTACAACCACTTTAAGGAAGCCCATTGAAATCGCTTGGTAGCCAAGGCATCAAATTGTCCTAAAAAATGATGCTTTCGCAAAATATTCTCAGAAACCTACTGTGGTGTGTTTTTGAATGACACAGAAATTTCCAAGCACATTAAACAGAAGTGGAAATTTCCTCGTTCTACCCGATCGAACGCTCACACATATATACGGTTATTTTTGGTGTCTCTGATAGTATAGGGACACAGTCAGTCGGTATCAGAGGACATCATCAAACTACTAGGATGGAAAACAATGAGCAAAGCGGATGATGACTACAATGTGTGGTCAGCTTCCAAATCTATACATTGCAATCTTATTAAAAATAGATTGACTAAAGGGCTCGTTCACGCTTGCTTTGATTTCTGAAGAGCGATCCACCTTTGGGTTGCTCCTATGAGAGTATTTGACAGGTGGTGAGGAGTTGTATCGCCTCCTTCACCCCTTCAACCCTGCACTAGCTCGCCACAGCTTTGCAGTGCGCTTGCAGAGCAGCCTCATTCACTTGGGGGTATAATTCCTGCAGTCGCAGCATATGTCCACCCCTGGCAGCTGCCTCTGCAGCTAAAAAGGAGTGGTTGGGGGGGGGGTGGTAAAAATACAACTCAATTGCTAGCGGGTACCTACGTAGTTTTGGGACTTATCCATTCTATTGATCATCTAGGAAAGGGGTCTCTAAAATGTTCAAACAAAGGGCCAGTTTTCTGTCCTTCAGTCTTCAATCACTTCAGCACCGGGCCTATTCTGGTACTTCTCTCCTTCACGTAAAAATCATAATTTTTTTGCTCGAAAATTAGTCAGAACCCCCAAACATTATATTTTTTTGCAGACACCCTAGGGAATAAAATGGTGGTCATTGCAACTTTCTATCTCGCACGATATTTGCGCAATAATTTTTCAAACGCCTTTTTTTTGGGGGGAAAAAAACGTTTTCATGAATTAAAAAATAACAAAAACAGTAAAGTTAGCCCAGTTTTTTTGTATAATGGGAAAGATGATGTTATGCTGAGTAAATAGATACCTAACACGTCACGCATTAATATTGCGCAGACTCATGGAATGGCGCCAAACCTAAAAATACTTAAAAAGGCGACGCTTAATTTTTTTTTACAGGTTACAATTTTCGAGTTTCAGAGGGGGTCTAGTGCTAGAATTGTTGCACACACTCTAACGCACGCGGCGATATCTCATGTGGGGTTTGAACAGGGGCGTTTTACATAAAAAAATGATTAAGAGAAATGAACGGATGGCATAAAAAATACAGGGGCTCTAACCCTCCCTTACTCTATCCAAAATGGGAAAAAAAGTGTTGCCTATAGTTCTACTTTTGGTGGACCAAGAAGATATAACCAGGCCAGTGGTGCAGCAGAAAACACGTAGCACGGTGATTAAATTATGTGGCCCAGGCAGTGAGCAAAGGAAGGATTGGGGGCAGGAACAAGTAAATCCATCTTTATTTTTCTCATCAGCAATCAACAGAAATAAAATTAAGATTCCTTAACCACTTGAGGACCCCTTTACGCCGATATAAGTCAGCAGAATGGCACGGCTGGGCACAAGCACGTACAGGTACGTTGCCTTTAAGAGCCCAGCCGTGGGTCGCGCGTGCTGCCGGCGCGCTCGTGACCTAGTCCTGAGCTTGTGACCGTGCCCGCGGGACCCGATCGCCACCGGTGTCCAGCGATCGGGTCACAGAAGCTAAAGAATGGGGAGAGGTGTTTGTAAACAAACCTTCCCTGTTCTTCTCTGTGGCTTGTCACTGATCGTCTGTTCCATGTCACAGGGAACGACGATCAGTAAAGTCACACATCCAGCCACGCCCCCCCCACAGTAAGAAACACAGAACAGGACACACTTAACCCCTTTAGCGCCCCCTAGTGGTTAACCCCTTCACTGTCATTTTCACAGTAAACAGTGCATTTTTATAGCACTTTTCGCTGTGAAAATTACAATGGTCCCAAAAATGTGTCAAAAGTGTCTGATGTGTCCACCATAATGTTGTAGTCATGAAAATCACTGATTATTACTAGAAAATTTTTTAGTAAAAATAAAAATGCCATAAACTATCAACTATTTTGTAGACGCTATAACTTTTGCGCAAACCAATCAAACGCTTATTGCGGATTTTTTTTACCAAAAATATGTAGAAGAATACATATCGGCTTAAACTAAGGAAAACATTTTTTTATATATAATTTTGGGGGATATTTATTATAGCAAAAAGTAAATAATATTGCATTTTTTTTAGAATTTCACTCTATTTTTGTTTATAGCGCAAAAAATAAAAACCGCAGAGGTGATCAAATACCACCAAAAGAAAGCTCTATTTGTGGGAAACTATTTTGTTTGGGAGACACTTTGCACGACCGCGCAATTGTCAGTTAAAGCCTTGTTGGCCTAGGCCAAGAAACAGCGTTGCTAACTACTGAACCCCTTCCTGCCCAGACCAATTGTACATAAATCTTTATGTTTTTTTCCCCACAAATAGAGCTTTCGTTTGGTGGTATTTTATCACCTCTGCAGGTTTTAATTTTTTGCACTATAAACAAAAGAAGACCGTCAATTTTGAAAAAAAAAAAAAACTTACTTTTTGAATTAATAAATATCACAATTTTTTTGATAACAATTTTTTTCCTCAGTTTAGGCTGATATGTAATCTTCTACATATTTTGGTAAAAAAATAAAAATAAAATCGTAATAAATGTATATTGATTGGTTTGCGCAAAAGTTATAGCATCTACAAAATAGGGGATAGATTTATGGCATTTTTTTCTATTTTTTCACTAGCAATGGCGGCAATCTGCGATTTTTATGGTGACCGTGACATTGCGGCAGACACATCGGACACTTTTGACACATTTTTGGGACCATTCACATTTATACAGCGATTAGTGCTATAAAACTGCACTGATTACTGTGTAAATGTGACTGGCAGGGAAGGGGTTAAAACTAGGGGGGGGTTTAAGGGGTTAAATGTGTGCCCTAGGGAGTGATTCAAACTGTAGGGGGGGGACTCACAAGGGGAGGAGACTGATCTGTGTTCCTCTGTACTGGGAACACACATCGGTCTTCTCTCCTCTGACAGGACGTGGATCTGTGTGTTTACACACACAGATCCACGGTCCTGCTGTGATCGCGGGAAATCGCAGGTGCCCGGGCACGCACACCGGGTCCCGAGCAATGCGGCGGGCACACGCCCCCTAGACGGCCGGGAAACCCAGGACGTCATATGATGTCCACCCAGAGGGAGGGTTCCTGCCAACGTCATTTTACAATGACTCTGTAAGGAAGCGGTTAAGCCACAGCCAGTATTCAGCGCAATGAAAACCACAACCAACCTCTTTTTCTCAGCTGTGGGGGCCCAACTTATGATCCTGCATACATAAAAATAACGAATGCAGCCGCGCTGACCCACTATGTGAATCAGTATGCTATAACATTCATAAAAACCGATATAAGTGACAATGTTAACTATGCCTATACCTAGGTGAGTATAAATGAATAAAACAAAATATACCGTATTTATCGGGGTAAAGCGCGCACCGGCGTATAGCGCGCACCCCAAACCTAGAAGGGAATTTTAAGGAAAAAAAAGAAATACTCACAGTTTGAATGCCCCTCGTCGGTGTCTTGCCCGGCGTCCATCGGCGGCCTTGTCCGGTCCGGCGTCCGTCTGCGGCCTTGGTGGTGTCCTCCCCGCTTCTCCCGCGCTGTCTCTGAGCGTCGCTGCCGACATATACCGAGCGCAGTACACTTGGGTACACTCGGCTCCTCTCGCATAAAGGCTAGGAGGCGGGACAGGGCGTGACCGAGAGCGGAGCCGTGCGTGGCCGAGTGTACTGCGCTCGGTATATGTCGGCGGCAGCGCTCAGACAGCGCGGATCGGCGTATAACGCACACCCATGATTTTCCCCTGATTTTAAGGGGAAAAAAGTGCACGTTATACGCCGATAAATACGGTAAGTGAATAAATAAAAAATACTAAAAAAGTGAGTTGAGATCTTGTCTCCAATGAAGGATGACAAAAATTAATACCAATATTGTCCAAATAATATTACCAAACAAGTGCAAAAACCATACGAAATCCATAGGTCATAAAAATCTTGTGAGAACTCTGACATCAAAAATGAACTCCGCCACCATCAAGCGTAAAAGATCATAGGGAATGCACGCTTACCAAACAGCAAGCAAATGGAGCTTGCGGCTGTAAACCCCAGCCAGGGCCTTTTCCAAGCAGTCCCCGTTTAGCAACCTCTTCGGTATGGGATGACTGGATGACTAGATATCTTAGTGAATGATGTCTTATAAAAGGTTGTAGCAGCATAAATAGGCAATATTTACTGTAAAAAAGAAACACACTTGCATAAAAAGGAATAAAATCAGCATGTATGTCAAAAAGCCGGCCGGCAATAGCGAACGCCCGTTCGCTCTGGATCAGAATGTGATGACGTCAGCACGTCCACTCCACCCGACGTGCGTTTCGTCACACAAATGACATCGTCTGGGGCATGCAGGCCCACTGCTTTTAAAAAATGCCCCTGACCTAAGCATCCATTCCATATGCTTGTATGTGACATCAATTACATCACAGACATCACATACAAGCACGTGGGCTGGATGCGAGAGGTAGATCAGCAGGATGAGTGTGGCCAGGACAGGTAGATGTGTCTCATCTCTGCTTCCTTTTACCACTCTGCATATCACACATATCATAGATGAGAAGAGGGCAAAGCGATGGGGAAAATGAGCAGGAGGGGTTCGGAGGTGGGACAGATGTGCAGGGGGGTACTGTGGTTAAACAGATTTGGGGGGGGACAGTGATCTTAGGTGTGAAGGTGCATGATTTGGGGCTGATCTGAGGCGTGAAAGTGCAGGATGTTAATTTCTCACTAGTAAAGTAGTTTACAGAATTTATTTTATAAAAAAAATCCTTTTCGTGATTGAGAGTGTGAAGTTGAAACTTTTTTGTTATAAAATCGGCACTTTGTTTAAAAACATTTTTTCGGCACACTGTGCTCAAAAAGGTTGCCTACCCCTGAGCTACAGTTTAAAAGAGAAGAGAGGCGCCTCTAAGTGTAGCAATAAGTTGCTAAATGTTGTACCTTCATTAAATGTAACCATATTGCTACACTTAGAGGCTCCTCTCTTCTCTTTTATACTCTGTTGTGACATGACACTACTTGTATATCAAGACATCGCTTGTTTATCAATGCAAAATGTATTAAAATGTATAAAAATGTAGCTTGTCTTGCAAAACGCTCTCAAACCAAGTTACTCTCAAACCAAGGTTTTACTCTATATGGTTTTTAATTGTAAAAGTTTATTCCTTCCAAAATCGAATGTTAAAAGGAAACAACATTTTGAAGAATTTTGAATGTTTCATTCATCAAATGTACTAAGAATTTTCGTACAAATGTTCCTTCAAAGATCTTCTTGTGTATGGCCAGCTTACAGGAGATTGTACATAGGTTGTGCAACCAGTAAAGTGTATAGCCAGCTTTAGGCTTACCATACACTATACAATCTGATTGTACAATCTCCATTAGATCTACCATTGCTTCTGATGAGCAGTGATGGTCACAAGAACCGGACAAATTTGGCCTAAAGGAGATTGGATAGAGGTTGTGCAACCAAATTGTTTAGTGTATAGCCAGCATTAGGCTTACCATACACTATACTATACAATACACTACACTTACCATATACACTATGCAATAAATACACAACCATACAATACACTACCATACACTTAGTGCCGGTGTTCAAGCAATATGGTTCCTGTATCGGATAGGCTACGGAAATCTCCGAGGCCGAACAGCTGTTAGTCAGCTGTAAACGAAGCATGCGCAATGAACACTGCGCTCACTCACAATGCTCGGGGCTGGTTATACACGCCCCCTCTGCTTGCTGGTTATACACGCCCCCTCCGCTCGCTCTATACAGCAAGGGGCAGCAAGGAGCGGATACTTTTCTCTAAGGGGCGGATATGCTTATAAGAGGCCGCATGATGGCCACTGCTTTATGATCAAGCCACGGCCCAAAAAAACACTGCTCAATATGACATCCTCCCCTTTGAGAAAAGCACTGCCCATCATAAAGCAGTGGCCATCGCCAGAGGCGTTGCTAGGGTGGTGCGGGGGGTGCGGTCCGCACCCGGGTGACAACCGCTAGAGGGGTGACACCATCCCGTTTAAAAAAAATAAATAAAAATTGTATTTTTTTTTTTTAGCTGGCATGTGGGGGGGGGGGGTCGCCTCCCCCTGTGACTGCAGCGATGAGCGCCGCGGAATCGGAGCGCCGAGCACCGCGGTACAAGAGGAGGGGGGTTGTGGGGTGACACCGCAGCACCATCCATCCCCTCCTCTCACAGCCACGGGCTGTTAGCGGTGCTCGGCAGTCGGCACACAGGCACAGCCCCCTCCTCTCTGTTTGTGTGTACAGAGGGGGAGGGGCCGAGGGGACCTTCTGTCCATGTGGCGCTGCGATGATCTGAGGTACTGAATGGGGAGGGGGGGAGTTTGCACCTGGGGGGATTTCACTGAAGGGGGGGTGTTTGCACTGAGGGGGGGTTTGTACTAAGGGGGGTTTGTACTGGGGGTGTTTGCACTGGGGGGTTGCACCGAGGGGGTTTGCACTGAGGGGGGGTTGCACTGAGGGGGGGGGGCTGCACTAAGGGGGGGTGTCTGCACTGAGGGGGTGTCTGCACTGAAGGGGGTCTGTGTAACATGCAGGGGTCCAGAGGTGCAGGCGGCTGTGTAATGTAAAATGGGTGCAGTGATGCAGGGTGCTGTGTAATATAAAAGGGTCCAGAGGTGCAGGGGGCTGAGATGTAAAGGGGGCCAGTGATGCAGGGTGCTGTGTAATGTAAAGAGGTCCAGTGATGCAGGGTACTGTGTAATTTTAAAGGGGTCCAGTGATGCAGGGGGCTGTGTAATGTAAAGAGGTCCAGAGGTGCAGGGTGCTGTGTAATGTAAAGGGGTCCAGAGGTGCAGGGTGCTGTGTAATGTAAAGGGGTGCAAAGGGCTGTGTAGTGTAAAAGGGTCCAGAGGTGCAGGGGGCTATGTGATGTAAAGGGGTCCAGAGGTGCAGGGGGCTATGTGATGTAAAGGGGTCCAGTGGTGCAGGGGGCTGTGTAATGTAAAGGGGTCTAGTGATGCAGGGTGCTGTGTAATGTAAAGGGGTCCAGAGGTGCAGGGTGCTGTGTAATGTAAAGGGGTCCAGAGGTGCAGGGTGCTGTGTAATGTAAAGGGGTGCAAAGGGCTGTGTAGTGTAAAAGGGTCCAGAGGTGCAGGGGGCTATGTGATGTAAAGGGGTGCAGAGGTGCAGGGGGCTATGTGATGTAAACGGGTGCAGAGGTGCAGGCGGCTGTGTAATGTAAAAGGGGTGCAGTGATGCAGGGTGCTGTGTAATGTAAAAGTGTCCAGAGATGCAGGGTGCTATGAGATGTAAAGGGGTGCAGTGATGCAGGGTGCTGTGTAATGTAAAGGGGTCCAGTGATGCAGGGTGCTGTGTAATGTAAAGGGGTCCAAAGGGGCAGGGGGCTATGTGATGTAAAGGGGTCCAGTGGTGCAGGGGGCTGTGTAATGTAAAGGGGTCTAGTGATGCAGGGTGCTGTGTAATGTAAAGGGGTCCAAAGGGGCAGTGGGCTATGTGATGTAAAGGGGTCCAGTGGTGCAGGGGGCTGTGTAATGTAAAGAGGTCCAGAGGTGCAGGGTGCTGTGTTATGTAAAGGGGCCCAGAGGTGCAGGGTGCTGTGTAATGTAAAATGGTCCAGAGGTGAAGGGGGCTGTGAGATGTAAAGGTGTCCAGTGATGCAGGGTGCTGTGTAATTTTAAAGGGGTCCAGTGATGCAGGGTACTGTGTAATTTTAAAGGGGTCCAGTGATGCAGGGGCTGTGTAATTTTAAAGGGGTCCAGTGATGCAGGGTGCTGTGTAATGTAAAGGGGTCCAGTGATGCAGGGTGCTGTGCAATGTAAAGTGGTCCAGAGGTGCAGTTGTGGAGAGGGGGTACACAGTAGTAACAAAAAGATATTGAAGGATGCAGTGGTATGCAGGGGGCACAGTGGGGTGTTTTTACATTTTAACATGGGGGGGGTGCCAGATATTGGATCCCCCCCGGATGCCAAATGCTCTAGGTACGCCCCTTGCCTATAGGCTCCTGAGATGTGAATTCCGGTCCTGGAGAAAGAGAGGTGGGGGGAGGGGACAAAGAAAAATGGTGAGAAAGAAGAAGGGATAGAACGAACAAGAAAGATGGATAGAGAGAGAGAGAAAAGGGGAAGAAAGGAGAACAGAGAGCAAACAGTAGGGTAAAAAATATTTGGAAACTGTTATTTTGGGGGGGGGGGGGGGTGACACCATATTTTACCGCACCAGGTGACACCAACCCTAGTGATGCCACTGGCCATCGCAGTTGAGATCGGATCCTATCCGATAGGGGAACCATCTCGACAAAACACCAGGACAAGGTAATCTAGTGCCCAGGGCGAACATGCCAAATTGCACATCCAGAAGATGTATGAGCATTATGTGTCAGCAAATAACCCCCCAATAAAAAACAAGCACTAATCTGCATTTCCTTACAGTAAAAATCCACCCCCCTGCTGAAATCGCCCTTCCCAGCACAAATCTTTGCCCCCCATTCCCCCCAGCTCAAATCCTCTCTCTCCCCATATGCCCCAAAAAGAAAAACCCCTTCCTAGCACCTCAAATCTCCCCTTTCCAGCACAAATTCCCCTCCCCCAGTTCCCCCAACCTAGCACAAATCCCAACCCCCCAAATTTCTCCTCCTAGCACAAATCATCCCTACTGGTACAAATCCCAACCCCCCCCCCCAAAAAAAATATATATATATTTTCCCTCTACCATTTTACTTTTATAGCACAAACCCCCCAGAACCCCCCCCCCCCCCCCAGTACAAATCCTCTTCCTCCAAACACAAATCCCCCAAATCATTACTCCTAGCACACCTCCCCAAATGTGCCCTCCTAGAACAATTCTTACCTCCTGCCTCCCCCCAAATTCCCCTTCTCGATAAGAATCCCCCACATGATACTGCAGTGTGCCCAGGGAAGCCGCCCCTCCTGGCCACCCCTACACTTACCATATACTATACAATAAATTCTTATACACTTACCATATACTATACAATGAACTACCATACACTATACAATAAACTACCATACACTTACCATATACTATACAATGAACTACCATACACTATATAATACACTATCTTACACTTACCATATACTATACAATACACTATACTATACAATACACCACCATACACCTACCATATACTATACATAACACTACCATACACTATACAATACACTACCATACACTTACCATATACTATACAATACATCATCTTACACTTACCATATACTATACAATACACTATACAATACACCACCATACACTCACTATACATAACACTACTATACACTTATCATATACTATAGAATACACTTACCATAAACTATATAATACACTAACATACACTATACAATACACTATACAATCTGATTGTATAATCTCTATTAGACCTACTATCAACCATGTGGTGTGCCCTCACATTAAAGCGGGGGTTCACCCTAAAAAAAAAATTCGAACATTACATTGAGCCGAGTTGTGAGAATGAAATTATGCTAACCTTTTTTATCTACTTGCCGTACATACCGTTTTATCTATATTTTCACCGCGGCTTCCGGGTATGTAATTGTGTGGGACTGGGCGTTCCTATTCACATGCTAATTGATTGACATGCTTCCCACCGTCGCATACAACGCGTCACGAGTTGCCGAAAGAAGCCGGACTGCGAGTCGGCTCTATACGGCGCCTGCGCATCGACGTTCGGCTTCTTTCTGCAACTCGTGACGCGCTGTATGCGCCGGTGGGAAGCATGTCAATCAATTAGCATGTGAATAGGAACGCCCAGTCCCGCAGGATTACATACCCGGAAGCCGTGGTGAAAATATAGATAAAACGGTATGTACGGCAAGTAAATAAAAAAGGTCAGCATAATGTCATTCTCACAACTCGGCTCAATGTAATGTTAGAATTTTTTTTTAGGGTGAACCCCCGCTTTAAGGAGATTTTACAGAGAATGCACAAGCAGATTGTAAAGTGTATAGCCATCTATTAGCTTTTTATACACTCTACAATCTGATTGTATAATCTCCTTTAGAGCTAACATAAATGATGTAGTGCAAGAGTCTGCCTGTTTGATACAAACGGAATGGATTATTAAGGTATGTTCCTATATATTACATTAGGTTTTATATTATATTATGTTTTTATACTCTAATATGTTCTGGTAAATCTAAAGGAGATTGTACAGAGATTGTTCAATCAGATTGTATAATGTATGGCTTTAGAACGGATGGAGCTTGTACAACCAGATTTCCACTTCTCAGATAGAGTTGTAGCTCTCTTACCATAAATCCCAGATAAGAGAAGCACAGTCGGCCGATGGGCTTCCCCCTTCACCGTCCTTCGGTCCTCATTCCTAGTGGTCCGTGCTGGTCCCCGTCCTCCTGCTCTAGTGACGGTGAAGCCATAACAGGGTTCTTATTTTCGTTTTCACACTTGAGGGCGGAGGGAAGGCGGGGTTGGATGTTCTCTGTCTGAACGTCATTGTTGTGGGCGGTAGTCGGGTTGTAGGAAATACTACACAGCAGATTGAAGCTGTCATTGCATCCTGTGGGTTTGCAGCTGCTGTACGGCTCCCAGTTGCAGGGGAAAAGGCGAAGGGGGGACACAGATCTATGTGATCACACACGTTAGATGATCTCAGCCTGTGGAAGAAAGCAGCAAGAAAGGACAGTGAAGCCTCGTACACACGACCGAGGAACTCGTCGAGTCCCTTGTTGGGCTGTCGAGGAACTCGACAAGGCAAGTTTCTCCATTCCCGTCGAGGAAAAATAAGACATGCTCTCTTTTTGGCTCGACGGGATCCCCGACAGTTTCCTCGTCGAAAAATGTACACACGACCGGTTTCCTCGGCAAAAAAAAAATCCCAGCAAGTTTCAAATCAGTGTCAGAAAAGATTCGCTGCTCCGCTTCAAGTATAACTGAAGGCAAAACTTATTTTTTCGTTTTGGACAGTGGAGAGAAATTGGAACATCTATTAGGTTTTTATTGCTGTCTGTGTCCCCGTTATGGAGATTCCCCCTCTCTATTTGTCCTCTTTACCATTATCATTGAAAGTGAAAGTAAAAGAAAATCCCAAGTTTTGGGTTGTCCCCAGAAAAGTAATAGAGGGAAAATCTTCCAATGCGGACACTAGTTCTGGTGAGCTGGGGGTCCCCAAGGAAATCCCTTCATTAGCAGGGATTTCCTCTCACTTCCTGTTTGGGCTGTGGGACAGGAAGTGATTGAAACAGATGGCAAAAAAATTATCTGACCCGGGTTATAACCTTCCCTTACCCACTTGAACTCTGGGAGAATTTACCCCCTTTCATGACCAGAGCATTTTTTTCCTATTTGGCACTGCGCTACTTTAGTTGGCGATTGCATTGCAGCACCCAATAGAAATTTAAATCATTGTTTTTCACACAAATTTTTATTATTATACAGGATTTATAAAAAAGCACCAACAGTTTGTGCAGCGCTTTACAACACTAGGGCAGACAGTACACTAATGGCGGGTACAGGCGATTGGAAATTCCGACAACAAAACCGTGGATTTTTTTTCCGACGGATGTTGGCTCAAACTTGTCTTGCATACACACGGTCGCACAAATGTTGTCGAAAATTCCGAACGGCAAGAACGCTGTGAGGTACAAGACGTACAACGACGCTATTAAAGGGAAGCTCAATACCAGTTGTGTTAGTAGACATTTGGTGAGAGACGATTCGCGCTTTTCATCCCTGTGCTTTTCTGTCGGTTACAGCGTGACGAATGTGCTATCTCCATTCCGAACGCTAGTTTTACCAGATCGAGCGCTCCCGTCTCGTACTTAATTCATAGTATGCGTGGAATTTTGTGCGTTGGAATTGTCCACACACGATCGGAATTTACAAGAACGGATTTTGTTGTCGGAAAATTTGAGAACCAGTTCTCAAATTTTTGTTGTCGGAAATTCCGACAGCAAATGTCCGATGGAGCCTACACATTTCCGACAAAAAGCTCACATCGAACATTTGTTGTCGGAAATTCTGACTGTGTGTACGTGGCATTACTGTACTAATGACAATGGCAGGTAAGGAGTTAACATCAGGGACAGTTAAAGGGTTAAGTGTATCCCTAGGGGTTGCATGCTAACTGTGGGGGGATGGTCTGACTGGGTGAAGACAGAAATCTGTGATCCTGCTCAGCAGGAACACAAGGGGCCAGATTCACAAAGGATTTACGACGGCGTATAAGTCCGAATGTGAGGCGTCGTATCTCGGCGCCTGATTCAAAGATTCAGATACGACTGACGTAAGTCTCTTATGCCGTCGTATCTTAGGTGCATATTTACGCTGGCCGCTAGGGGCCCTTCCGTATATTTCCGCATTGAAAATGCAAATGAGCTAGATACGCCGAACGTACTTGCGCCCGGCGTATTAAAATAAGCTGTTTACGTAAGGCGTACGACCGGCGTAACTTTACCCCTCATAAAACAGGGGTAAGTCACGTTAAGGTATGGACGTTGGAAACGTCGGAACAGCGTCATATTTTACGTCGTTTACGTAAGTCGTACGTGAATGGGGATGGGCGTAGGTTACGTTCACGTCGACTAAGCATTGAGCCGGCGTAATTTACGGAGAAAATTTGACGTGATACTGAGCATGCGGGCGCATGCGCCGTTCGTTAGGCGCGTCATTTACGTGGGGTCACGATTCATTTCCATGCAACACGCCCCCTACCAGCCTACTTTGAATTACGCCGCCGCATTTACGCTACGCCGCCGCAACTTACGGAGCAAGTGCTTTGTGAATACTGCACTTGCCTGTCTAAGTTGCGGCAGGGTAGCGTAAATAGGATACACTACGCCCAACTAAAGATACGCCATTGTATCTGAATCTGGCAGACGAGGAAGCAACTTCAGTGAGGGAAAGGCATAAATCAACCGATACCGACCCCACAGGGCCACCGATGCGTCCGACTCATCTTCCCAGGGATCTTTGGACCTGGACACGAACCTCAACACCTTGCGATTGAGTCGAGAGGCCAGGAGATCCACGTCCGGTGTGCCCCACCTTCGGCAAAGAAGTTGAAACACCTCCGGATGTAACGACCATTCCCCTTGGTCCAGCATCTGGCGACTCAGGTAGTCGCCTGCCAGTTTTCTACACCCGGAATGTAAATGGCTGACAGAGCCGGCATGCTTCTTTCAGCCCACCTTAGGATGTGAGCGACCTCCAACGCCGCAGCCAAGCTCCTTGTTCCCCCCTGATGGTTGACATAAGCCACCGCCGTGGCATTGTCTGACTGGATCCTGATCGGACGTCCTTGGAGCCTCTACGACCACGAGGAGAGGCACAGCATGATCGCTCAAAGCTCTAGTCATTGGTCGGAAGGCGGGATTCGTCTGGAGTCCAGCGACCCTGGGCCGGTTGGAACCCCCAGACTCCCTCCTAACCAGTGATCACAGTCCAATGGAAACGAAGGAATGACTTCCCGGACTGAAGAGCCGGGGATCTCAGCCACTAACTCAGGGAAGCCCCGACCAAGTGGCTTACCTGGACCTGACGATTCAGAGACAAGGAGATCTGTTCCATTTGGACAGGATCTCCTTCTGCAAGACTCGAGTGTGGAATTGGGCATACGGTACTGCCTCGAAGGAGGCTACCATGAGGCCCAGAACTCGCATGCAAAAGAGACGACCATTTGCAGGATGCTACCAATTTCACCGCCGACTGGAAGGAAGACCTTCGCCTCCAAGGAGTCCAGGATCAACCCTAGGTACTCCAGACGCTGAATCGGTACCAAGACAGACTTCTGCATGTTCAGCACCCAACCAAATTCTCGGATGGTCTGACTGGCTAATAGACACGTCCCCCACTAATTCTGAGCCAGAAGCAGCTCTCAGAAGAAGATCGTCTAAGTAGCCCACTACAGCAATGCCTCGCTGTCTGAGCAAAGCCAGAATAGGGGCGAGCACCTTGGTGAAAACTCTTGCTGCTGACGCTAGGCCAAAGGGAAGAGCCACAAATTGATAGTGTTCTTCGCCGATCGCAAAGCGCAGAAACCTCTGGTGTCTGGTGCAGATGGGGACATGCAAGTATGCGTCCTTGATGTCCAGGATGGAGTGCAGCAACCACCGAACGAATTGATTCCATCCTGAACTTTGGCACCCTCACAAAGGCTTTGAGGGCCTTGAGGTCCAAGATTGGACGTACACCGTCCTTCTTTGGAACTACAAACAGATTCGAATAGAAGCCCCTTTTCTCCAGTGGCACAGGTAAAATTACCCCACACTTGAGCAAGTCCTGTACTGCTCCCATTAAAGCAGACCGATGAGCCGGAAGAAGATGAAGATTTTAGGCAAAGAATCTGTTTGGCGGACAAGAAAGAAACTCGATCTTGTACCGAAGTGACCACCTCGCAGACCCACTGGTCGGAGAGCAGGGCGGTCCATCGAGCTTCAAACCCGCCCCCTCCACAGTTGAGTCTGGTGGGGGCAAAACTTAATGCGGTAGCAGGCTTGTTAGCCGGCTTGCGCACCCAGGGACGCTTCTGTCCCCCAGCTAGAGCTTTGTCAGTCTGGGAGGATCTGCCGGCTGACCCTGACTGACGAAAATACCGCTTCTGCGCAGAATAGGAGGGCCCCGTCTTACAGCGCGCTCCTTCCCCTTAGAGGACTGAGGGAGAAGAGTGCTCTTGCCTCCAATGACATCCTTAATAATGTTGCCCAGCGAGGTACCAAAAAGCCTCCCACCTTTGAAGGGCAAATCTGTTAGAGCTTTTTTGGATGCTTGGTCAGGGGACCAGCATTTCAGCCAAATCAGGCGGCGTAATACCACCGCCGATACAGATGCTCGAGATTAAGGGAGCTGCATCCAGAGTGGCATCACAGACATACACAAGGCCATGTACCAACTGGTCGGCCAGCCTCACACACTCAGGGGGGAGCCGATGCTCCTCCACTGTCTAGCGCAAAATCTTTGCCCATTCAGTAAGCGTCTGAAACAGTAGCAGCCAAAATAGCATGGTGAACATGGAACAAGTCACAGCTTTGGACCTCCTATCAGTAGGGTCCTTAAAGGCAGGGGTCCCCTCTACCGGGAGAGTGGTTAACTTTTTTAGCCG
Source organism: Rana temporaria (assembly GCF_905171775.1). Lineage (NCBI taxonomy): Eukaryota > Metazoa > Chordata > Amphibia > Anura > Ranidae > Rana > Rana temporaria. The sequence goes on from NC_053492.1 coordinate 438,318,347, forward strand.
AGAGACCGGGGGTCCACGACCGGAGGAGAGGCCCATTTTTTCAAAAGGCTCTCCTCACAAGGATAACGGACCGCCATGCGCTGAAGGACTACCAAGGACTTCTGTGGCTGTTCCCATTCCTTATCTATGAACTTATCAAAAAAAGTAACATAAGGAAAAACTTTCACAGAGCAGTTAGATTTGTGTGACCCAAAGGAAACAGACCCCTCTGTGGAAGACCCAGCTGCATCCTCCAGCTTGAGAGAGTCCCTCAGAGCATCAATAAGTGCACCCACAAGTGCCCTGTCTTGCACTGACCCGGACTAGGGATCCTCCTCACTAGGGAGGTCCTGGTCTGCATCCTCTGACAAACCAGAACCAGGGTTCTGAGCCGCAACCAGGCCAGAATCCGAGTCAGAGCATTCCCCAGAAGATGGCGGGGGAGGGGTGCGCTTTTTACCCCCCTTACACCCTGGCAACAAATGATTCCAGGACTGCCGACAGCGTATCCATGGGAACCGCAGGTGCAGGGGCACCATTTGCTGCCTCTGGCAATTAAGGGGAAGAAAGGCTAGATACTGACTCCATATTCACCCACTGACAGCCCTCAGGGACTAAGTGAAAAACACTCAAGAAGTCCACCCTCCTTGCTGCACCGATCAGGGGGGGTTACCCAGGGGACTCACCACCCAGAAGGAGACTGCACAGCCTAGGCTAGGGCACAGCCAGGACCGCTGGTTTCTCTACCCACCACCTGTCACACTGGCCCTCCCCACCACCTGTCACACTGGCCCTCCCCACCACCACCTGTCACACTGCCCCCCCACCACCACAACCACCTGGCCCCCACCACCACCACCTGCCCCCCCACCACCACTACCTGTCCCACTGTCCCCCCACCACCACCACCTGTCCCAGTTTCAGCAGACATGTTCGGTCGTGTGTACGGCCGACCGGACAATTTTACGGCGGATCGGACAGGTTTCCAGCGGACAGATGTTTCTTAGCATGCTAAGAAACATGTCCGCTGGAAGCCTGTCCGTCGGACATGGTCGGTCGTCTGTACAGACTCACTGGACATGTCCGCTCGGCCGAAAGCCCTCGCATGCGTCAAAGTGATTCGACGCATGCGTGGAAGCATTGACCTTCCAGGGCCGCGCACGTCGGCGCGTCATCGTCGTGGCCACGTCACCGCGTATCGTGTCTGCGCGGATTTCTGTTTGATGGTGTGTACAACCATCAGACAGAAATCTCCGAACGGACATGTCCGATGAAAACGGTCCGGCGGACCGTTTTCATCGGACTGTCCGCTCGTCTGTACGGGGCATTACAGCCGGCGTGGATCAGATGCAGCATCGGACCAATGCTGCATCCACCTAGGCAAGTGTGCTTTTGATAAAAAAAAAACTGAAACTTCTCTTTTAAACCGTGTGTTTAGTATCATTTTAAAGTAATACTTGGTGATCCTGACATGATTGTCCATGTTTAGGTACTTTTTGTTATAGGTGACAATGTTCTGTCCTGGTCTTCCAACTGTGTTTCTTTTGTTGTCACCCTATCACATGTGCTTCCAGTGCAGACTATACATACTGTAGCTCTGTCAGCACTTACTATGCTTGCATGTTCACCATAGCCCACCATCAGAACTGATATACAGCTGCCATTGAAGCACATGTATATAGACAGGATGCAGCTACAAAGAAGCTAGAGGAGATCACCTTTAATAAAGGATGGAAAAGGTTAAGAAATATATTTTTCCTATTGAAAACGAAATGCCATCCACTAAATATTCACATCTATTTAATTACCATATATATCGGTGTATAACACGCACAGGCGTATACCACGCACCCCAATTTTAAGAGGAAACTTTTTTTTCACAGCCCCCTCCCCAGTACACAGGCCCCCTCCCCATGCACTCCCAGGAGACCCCCAGTCTCCTGGGACAGTGCTGCCAGCCCCTTCCACACTGCTTCAGCATTCTCTACAGTTAAGAAAAAAATCACTGCCAGCCCCTTCCACACTGCTCCTCCTGTGTCACTCATATTGTAAAATAAAGCTTCCATATACCTCAATAGCTCAGTTTTTTCCACTGACCTGGTCACATGACTGCTCTCTGACGTTACATAGATGGTCATGTGACCACTCTCCTCCTCCAATCTAAATCTAGGAGGAGGAGAGCAGCCAGAAAAAACAGTGCTATTGACATATTTACAAGCTTTGTTTGTTTTTTTTTGTGTATTTTGTGCGTGTACTCGAGAGAGGAGCCGGACTGCAGGATTTGGGAGTAGGCAGGCCTCCCCCAGATGCAATCTGCAACCTTTCTCCATGCCCCGGGTGGCAATGGTGGGTGTGTGAGGGGGTCCTCCCACACAGCCCGCCCTACCTGCTCCGCTTTGAAGCCCAACGGGGCAGAGGGACTCCCTATAAGGGAGTGAGAGGATCTAGCCCTCTAAACCAGCCCCGCTAGTCCTTCGCCTCTCGTTTTAGAGACCGCGTGGTCAAAGTGCGTGCATGTTAACCCAATTTCGAGTGCGTGTAAGTGTGGTGTTTTTTGCGGGAGGGGGGTGGGCGTACTAAGCGCAAGCTTACCTCGCATAGCACACCCACCGGGAGCCGGGCTGAGACGACCAAACTCAATTCACATGTAGCTGAGACCGGGATCCGAACCTCTAGCTGCAGAGGTGAATGGCTTGTCAGCGCAGTGCCAATCGCGTTGAGCCACCGCAGCTCCCCGCAAGCTTTGTTTTATGACACTGACACAGGAGGAGCAGTGTAGTAGAAGGGGCTGCCAGGCGATTTTTTTTTTTATCAACTTTAGACTATGCTGGCAGCGCTGTCCCAGGGCCAGGAGAGGCGGGGCAGCTGGACTGACACCCCCCAGACACTTTACTAACAAAAATAAATAAAAAGACAAGTTTATGGAGAATGTGATTCAGAGAATTTAACAAACAATAAATAATTTATTTTAAAAAAACAGAATCCCTTTTCAGAAAGGGAGACAGAAGTCATCAATTTTACACATAGCTTTGAGTAAACCAGAAACACCGCTGACAATTTTATCAGTTTATACTGGACGGTCACGTACATAAGACACAAAACAGTTTTCATCATAATTACACCAAGACAGATACAGCAAATAAATAAACAATAGCATGACAAGTCTAGCATGATCATTTCTTCTACCTAGGCCATGGGTATATCCTACAAATGACAGTTGATGTGCACTTTACCAAAAACACCATTTATCGCAACTCCACTGTGAACCGTAAGGCCAATTTAACTTAAAGGTTTTTTTTAGGCTTCACACCCATTTTTTTGGCAAAATAAAATTGAAATGTTTGTTCTGAGTAAAAAAAAGGTTTGGCATTAACTAATTTAACATCCCATAAACTAACCCCATTAAATTATATAAAAAAAAAACCTTAAACTGAATATTGTAAGCGATTGTCACTTTACCAAAACTTCTGGAATAAGCAAACGTACTAATATGTATACGTCTCCTGCTGCTGAATTTATCTCCCTTGTGGTTAACCTCCCTGGCGGTATGATTCTGTCTGGAATTACGTACCAAAAGCGGTACAATTATTTTGCAAGGAAATTTGGAGTTTTATACTGTAGGCCTGTAATTTTTAGAAATAACTCACTTAAATCTGACCAAGCAAGAGTCTAGTAGGCATCCCGGGTATGATTTTTTTTTTAAAACAAAATTATAAATTATAATATAATAAATAATTATAACAAATAATAATATAATTATAATAAAAATGATTCAATAATGTAATCAACTCAAAATCACTGAAATTTGCTCAGTTGCAGAATTGTCGCTGTCATTATTTTTATTTTTTATGACGAATTTCCCCACAAATCGCTATCGCTCAATTCTGCAAGTGATTATAATTATCGCTGTTTTCTAGCTGATCTAAAACCATTTTTGACATAAAGGGACACTTTTGGACAATCTACAGTTTTTAGGCAGAAAGAACATTTTTTATTATATAAAAGTACATGTAGGGCACTGGGCAGACCACTAGGGACAAAGGGGGTGTGTATTTTTTACATACAGTACTGTAACCTATAAGATTACAGTATACTGTATGTAATGTGTTTGTTTACTTTTTTGAATTTGGCGCCGTTCTAAGCTCCCGTGCGTCGTAACGTCGCAGGGAACGGAGATCGGCGGCACTGTGAATCGAGCGAGGAGGTCCCACTCGCTCACACAGCGGGGTGGCATCGCTGGATCCATGGACAAGGTAAGTAACTTGCCTGTGGATCCAGCGAGAAGGTAAGCCGCGCCCCTGCACACTCTGCACGTCCACCCCGAGCGTGAACCGGGGATACCGATCTTAACATGAAAAACCAACCCCGAGTCACGTTCGGGTTTACCGCCAAGGGGGTTAAATCCTCCTCCGAACTTGCGATTCGCTGTGTACCCCCCCCCCCAGGTGACCCCTACAGAACACGCTAGATTAGTTGGAGGAACCGTTGGGCCCTGTGGAGGACACAGCAGATTGACACTAGGTTGGTGGGGGAACCACCGAGAGCTGCGGGGGACACAGCAGGTTGACACTCCTGGAAGTGTCAGTTTCAGAAGATACTTAAAAAAAAAATTCTTAACAGCAGCCTGGACAGTGGAGAGGTAAGTATTCACTTAGGATCAGCATATTTCAGAATGTTTGATAAAGTAAAAGTTGCCTTGAAGTGGAACTGTTGCTATTCAAATATTCACATCACTTTCACAAGCCATTAATAAGATTTAAAATAAGTCCTCACTGACCTTTCTGGGTGCAGGCACCATGGAGCTGTGGTGGCATAACTGCTAAGGGCCGCGCTACTGGACCAAACAGGTCAATCTTAGGCACAGGGGGATGGGAACATTTAAGATCATAAGGTATGACATTCTTCTGCAATTACACTGCTGCCAAAAACAACACAATAATCCCGTCAGATCAAATACAATTCTACACATTTTTGTACCCTACATTTAACAGTTATTGGTTGCACGTTGCTGCAGATACCCAATACCGACAGAACGGTCATACCATCACTAGCACTGATATCACGCAGAAAACTGTAAATGAAAAATACAAACAGGCCAAAAAACAAAAGAATTATAGAAAAACACATGGACAAATACAATGATCCCAACTAGATGGCAATCAGAAGTGCTTCCAAGCGATAGATGAAAAATCAAAATCATAGTGGCGAATCTAGAACAGAATTTTCAGTGTAGAAAAAGTGATGGAACCTTCCACTCTGCGATCACGGCATTCATTTGTCAGCTGTTGCGAGAAGCAACCACAGTTGTCTCACAGAATAATCTCAACAATGTGTGAAGGAAGGGAAATAATAAATATAATACTAATTATATACATTTTTTTCAGTTTTAAGCTATTGATAAGAGTGAAATACTGATGACACAAATTGACAAGGACACAAACATGATAAGATAACTACACGTCACTGCTATGTTAAAAATAACATATTAAGTAGAACAAATAAAGAATAACAAAACTTAATTAAGTGGACCCATGAACAACAGACACCAACCAGTTTATGAGAGCGCAAATTGGCCATTTGATGGGATGAAGTGGGGCGCCTTCAGCCTCATAATAAAGCAAAGCAAAAAAACAACAACATACAGCAACTAATAGCAGCCAATTAGAAATAACCAATCATCTTTTAAGAGTGATGATTGTCTATTGGCTGGTATAAAGTCCTGCATGAATAGGAGAGCGTACTATTACAGTAGAGGAAAGGAAAATAGATGTGTTGCCCATAGCACCTAAACCTACAGCTAAACATGAAACCGTGTTCACTTTAAAATGACTAAACTGCTGGCAGACGTATGGATCAGACACATGAAGGTGCCAACATGATGTTCACAGCCTGTGTGCTCTAATGTGCAAATTACATTTTTAGGAACAGACACTGTGCCCATACTAAGTTCCTCCCCACCTCACACACTATTGGCTGCCAATCTTAGTTAATGACTAGTACAGGGGTGTCAAATTCAATTTCACCGCAAGCTGTATCAGCAGTATGGTTACCCTCAAAGGGCTGGTTGTATGTGGGGTGCTCTACATACAGAGTTCAGGGGTGCATTATGTACAGAGTGCAGAGTTTTGGGGTGTGTTGTGTACAGAGTGCAGAGTTTAGTTTTGTGCGCTTTGCATAATGGGCACCACAATGGAGTTCTGCCATGTTCTGGCTGCAGAACAGAGTGTGAGAGCCACATGACAAGGCCTGGTGGGCCAAATTCGGCTCTTGGGCCTTGCGTTTGACATGTGTGGACTAGTAGCATGGAGGGCAGGGGGTGGAAGCAGGCAAGTCCAATCACAACTTAAAGCAGAACTTTACCCAAAAGGGGAAGTTCCATTTGTTTGCATCCCCCCCTCTTTAAAAGTCTGCAGCTTTTGGAGTGTGGTGGGCGGGGAAGCGGGCACCTGGTTTTCACAAGTACCCACTACACACTTCTGGTTGGATCGCCGCGGTGATTTGAGCGGAACTTCACCTCCCCTCCTTCCCCCACAGCCTGCTGGGATACATCACAGGTCCCAGAAGACTGCAGGACCATTGACAACGTGCATGCCTGAGTGGGAAGGCCGCAAGGCTTCACTGCCGGTCTCCCTTAGTTAAGATGCCAATGGCTGGACTCCAAGCTAATTGAATAATTGACTCGAGTGAGGACAGCACTGGATTCTTGGACACGTAAGTGCCCTTATATTACAAGTCAGCATCTACAGTACAGTATTTGTAGCTGTTGATGTTTTAATTTTTTAGGCTGGAGCTCCACGTTAAGTTCCAACTTTGGTTGTGCACTACACGCTATAAGAACATATCTCTGTCAGTGGCTTAGCAACTTTAAAGTAAATTCAATTCACTCTAATAACAGAAATTCGTTTTTAAGGGCAGCATTTGTTGTCTTCTGATTTTTGAAGTGTAATTTTTACATTTGCATAATAGACAAAGCTGGGGGGGGGGGGGCACAATATTCAGCATTTTAATTTATTAAAAACAAGCAACATTACTTTTCTTGTGCCTTTGGCTCTCCTAGTGAATAGAGACCATGCTCCATGGAGACTGGCTGAAAAGCAATCCAATACAATAAGTAAAATAATTAGTGAACTGTTAAGCTTTAACTAAAGGCAAAACTTTTAACTTTTTTTTTTTTGGGATAGAGTGGAGAGGGATTAGAACCCCTGTCTGTTTTTATTGCAGCCTGTGCTTCCATTAGGGAGATTCATCCTCTCTTTTTGTCCTGTTTTCCATTATCATTGAAGGTGAAAGTAAAACAAAAATCCCCAGAAAAGTAATAAAGGGGAAATCTTTCAATAGAGACACTAGTTTTGGTGACCTGGGGGTCCCCTAGTAATTTCATTCATTTGTCGGGATTTCCTCTCACTTCCTATTTGGCGATGGGACAGAAAGTGAAGGAAAATCTCCCTAATAGGACCAGGATGGCAAAAAATTTTTTAAAAATCTGGACGCGTTATAACCCTACCTGGCTCTATCCAAAATGAGAAAAAAAGTTTTGCCCATAGTTCAACTTTAATGTAATCCATAATATATTTCTACTTATACAATTCTTAACTTGTAAAAGTCCTCAGTTTTCCTTTAATCTGAGATTTAAGTAATTCATCCTAGCCAGATGCTTTTTACATGTGTTTCTGCACACTACTGTAACTCCATGTTACATGATTATATGCAGTCTTCACCACTGCAAGGTACAGTGCAGACTCCAATAGCCAATGTGACAAAACTTGGCCTGCACTTTCGCAGTTCTTAGGAACTGGTGCTGTCAGTACACCATATTACAGGAAACAAGGCCATCTAAATAAGTATTATGACTTGGTGGACTACAGTTCTAGTTGGATGAAATACAGAATCCCATGGGCAGCTAAGACATCTCTTCAGCTGTGACTTGGAGGATACCTCTAATATCTGTAGGTGATAGGTTCACTTTGATGTTGGGTTAGCGACAACACGGTCATCTGTTCTCTTTGTGCATGGTTCACTTTAACACTGGTTAGCACAATCAGATATGTTTTATAAATCTTCACATTGCACATCACTTAACCATTCACAAGTTCATTTGGGAATTATTGCATAATATGGTCAGTCAAAAAAGTGCATGAATATATAACACATAATAACAAGTAACAGATGAATCTAGGAAGGAAAAAAAACACACACTTTGGTGTACAAGAGATTTACATCTGACTCTATGTATATAAAAAAGGCTACATTACATTCTGTATCAGTTTAGTGTATGGTACAAAAATCCTTAACATCTGAAACGTCATGATCTTTGTTAGAAGTGGTAGGAGGATTTGTCAAAATTTGGACAGGTGCTCCAAAACTGACTCTTCTCTCTCAAAAATAGCTTATTAAAAAGTTCACCTTTTTAAGCTGAGAACCTATCTGCATAAAATCAATGCATTGTCTGCTGTGGTTCGGTTTGAATCCCGATAAGAGAAGGAGGCTGTGGACCAGAGCTTGTGGTCATGACTGGCCTTGGGTTAAGACGAGGGGGCAAGGAGCTAGCAGGCCGGATTAGAGGAGGAGGCGGCTGGTTGAGGGTGGGCCTTGGCTGGACAAAGCGAGCCTGCTGCTGCAAAGGTGGAGGTTGTCGATGTAGGGCTGGGGCAGCTGGTAGTGAGGGCCGAAGAAGAGGTGGAGGCTGGTTCAAGGCTGACGCAGAAGCTGCTGGTGCTGGGGGAGAGGACTGTTCTGGAGGTGACTGGCTGGTTGGAGGAACTGTCTGGCTGTTCTGTACCTAAGACCAAACAAAAAGGAAAAAAATCAATTTATAAGTTAAATCCTTTCATAAAGGTATTCTGTACTCACCGTAAAATCCATTTCGCAAAACACCTAGGGGGACGCAGAGAAGATGATGCAAAGCAACAGACCTTGCCTTTATATGGTATAACACTGAGAAACTGAAAACCATCATCTCCTAGATCTGCCTTCAAATCCCCACCTTCTAATGCCGCATACACACCATCACTTTATGTGATGAAAAAAAACGACACTTTCTGTGAAGTAAAAAATGAAGTTTTTGAAACTTCAATTTTCAAAGACGAAGTTGCCTACACACCATCGTTTTTCTCACAATGTTCTTGCAAAGTGAGGTTACGTTCCACCACGTTTTACCATTGAAGCTCGCTTCATAAGTAGCTTCTGGGCATGCGTGGATGAAAAAACGTCTTAAAAAACGACGTTTTTTGCTACACACGGTCAATTTCTGTGAAGTAAAAAGTGCACTTTTGAAAAACGACACATAAAATTGAAGCATGCTTCAATTTTTTTTGGTCGTTTTTTACAAGACATAAAACGACGTTTTCCCCCACACACAGTCAATTAAAGTGACGTTTTTAAAAACGTCATTTTTTTTCATCACATAAAGTGATGGTGTGTACGCGGCATAATGCCGCATACACACCATCACTTTATGTGATGGAAAAAAACGACATTTTCTGTGAAGTTTGAAACTTCAATTTTCAAAAACGACGTTGCCTACACACCATCGTTTTTTCACAATGCTCTAGCAAAGCGAGGTTACGTTCACCACTTTTTTCCATTGAAGCTCGCTTCATAACTAGCTTCTGGGCATGCACGGGTTTAAAAACGTCGTTTTAAACGTAGTTTTTTGCTACACACGGTCAATTTTTGTGAAACAAAAAACGACATTTTGAAAAACGACACAAAAAATTGAAGCATGCTTCAATTTTTTTTTGTCGTTTTTCACAAGACATAAAACTACGTTTTCCCCCCCACACGGTCATTTAAATTGACGTTTTTAAAAATGTTTTTTTTTTTCATCACATAAAGTGATGGTGTGTACGCGGCATAAGAAGGTAAAAAAAAAAAAAACTTATTGTGCACATTTTATAAAAATGCAAAGCTGTACCCTATACTTTCCTTGGCTATGGTGGGACATCTAGAGGCGTTTGGAGCTAGAGAAATCTAAAGAGATGCTCCAGGCTCCCCCCAAAAAATAAAAGTCAGACGCTATAAATACTGTAGTATTAAGGACATTTGCCTGTCCAGGGATCCAGCAATGTCCTCACCCAAGCCGATTCTTCAATCGGATTCGGGTGTAGGCGCCGGCATCATAAGTAAGAGAAACAAGAAGCGAAGCCTTGCAGCTATATAGCACGTTTCCTACTGCACCTTGTGAATGGTCCTATAGTCTTACTGCAGGGAAAGGAGGGGGCTGTAGATCCAGCACAGATCGCCGTGGCACATCTGACCAGAAGTGGGAGTGGGTATCTGACAAAACCAGGGATGTATATGCAAACAAGCAGAACTTCTTCTTTTGGGTGAGGTTCCCCTTAACCTACTGCCATCCAAATTTGATGCATGAAATGGGTTTGAAGGCTAGGTATGTAATTCCAACCCAGCAACAACTAAGCAAAATGAACCTGCATGTGAACCAGATTCCAATGTGAATGAATGAAAAACTTATATAGCGCGGCGCATGCGAACTGAATCGCTTCTGGGCGCTTGATGTTTCGTGTCTCATGACATCAGAAGAGCAGAGTTTTGATCTGTCTTCTGAAAGTCAGGTGGTTTTCCTCCAACCGAACGCTGGTTGGTAAAGCGGGGCTGCTTATGCCACTACTGTTTAAGGGTCAAGCCCCTGTGTCTTGTCCTGCCTTGAATTTATTGTCTAATGTACAATAAAGTGGATCTTTTGGGAGTGCAGCAGTCCGGATGTTCTTCTTGATTCTGGCCAAAACTTTTTTTACTAGCTTTAGACAGAATGCAGAATTGTCACCACTTCTACAAGGTATTCACAGTTCACAGTATCCCCATTGGAGGGATTCCTTATTAGTATCCTTTTGAACATAGTAGTAGTATAAGCTTTTGGCTGTATAAGTTTTAAAATTGCCAACAAATACCTGTTCATCCTGCTAGTACTTTGCCCTTTTTCCTGCTTCCTGTTTTGAAGTAACAACGCTACTCATAAGCTCCTAATCTGGTCTTAGCGCTGTCAGTATCACATGCGCATTCCCAGGATAGGACAACAGAAAGCTGAGCATGACATGCTGCAGAGTCTCATTGTCAGTCTGTGGCAAGACGGCATCCCTAGGCGGTGCAGCTTGCCTCCCCCCCTCATGACCTAGGGGTGCACAAGGCTGAAAATGAGAATTGGGGGCATAAGAATGCTGTACAAAAAGTATTAATTTGATATTTAGAAATATAAAATGTTTATTGAATTATACATGTTAAAATCAAGCCAATAAAAGCTTTAATTGCAAATCATATGGTTTCATTGTCATCATTTTATAGTGGTAAGGAGATAGTTGATCCCAACATGTTTCACCCTACAAGGCCTTCTTTAGGGAACACGGCTAATAAACCTGTAACTGTGTTAAAAGCAAATCAACAGGTAAATAAATGGTAAAATTGTAGCTTGGTACCTCCTGCAGTCATCAGATATCTCCTCGCTTGTACATCAATCTGGGAGTCCATATTGAATATTATCTTGTAACCACAATTTTAGTCATAAGTATATATGGCTTTCATTGCAGGTATAATATAAATACTTTTTGTGATTTATTTACCTGTTGATTTGCTTTTTATACAGTTACAAGTTTATTAGCGCTATCCCCTGAAGAGGCCATTGTATGTTGGAATCAACCAACTTCTTACCTCTATAAAATGATGACAATGAAACCAGGTAATTTGAAATTAAGCTTTTATTGGATTGATTTTAACATTTATAATTCAATACAAATTTTATGTTTTTATTCACTGTAAAAAAAAATATATAATTTGTTCATGGGCACTTTTAAAAAGTCCCAGAGTTGTATACTACTTTGCTTGCTTGATATTTACTTTCCCTTTTTTCACACTCTAATAAAAGGTAAGAGTAATGGAAGAAAAATAGTTGGCCCTGAAAGCATATGCCAATGGTACTGTCACCTCCTTAGAGGACTATGAATATATATAGCAGGGGTCTTCAAACTTTTCAAACAAAGGGCCACTTTATTGTCCTTCATACTTTAGGAGGGCCGGATTGTGGCCTGCAGGGGCAGAAAATGTCACGGGCCCAGCATCAGTGAGAATAAATATGGCCTCAGGGTTGGTGGTCAATAGGAGGAGGAGTATTCCCCTTATTACTAGGAGGAATAGTATCCCATCATTGGTATCCGTGGAAGATATAGTGTCCCATCGTTGGTGTCAGTGGGAGGAATAGTGCCTCATATCAGTGGAAGGAATTGTGTCCCAAGGGCCGGATTAAGGCTAGCAACGGGCCACATCTGGCCATTGGGCCGCAGTTTGGAGACCCCTGATATATAGTATAAGAAGTCTTTCAGCATCTTAGTGCTCCAAAACGTAAAAAATTTGGCCTATGCCTCAGCTTCATCTTCTCAGAGTCCCCCTATGTGTGGGAAGGAAAATCAAGTTTATAAACTAAAAATGACATGTTTGCATTACATATCAAAGTATAGTATAATCTAATAAAAGTAACTTTTGAACAAATATCATACTATTCATATATTTATATAAAAAGCATACATTAACATAATATTCAAGTGTAGACATTTACAGATTAGCATTTTACACTGCCGAATACTACCTATTAATCATTAATAACTACAAAAAAAGAAAAAAGAAAAAAAATGACATGTCTGAGCTGCGGGTACACAAACACACCTCATCCTCTTCATCAGTGCTCTTTCCTGATGGTACATGAGAAGTGTTTTTTGTGTCATCCCCTAAAGCAGAGGCATCACCATTAGAGGCCTGGGTTCCTTGTTCTGCTTCCCATTCCTGCAATACCTCCTCTAAGTTAAACCGACGCCTGTAGTTTACAAAGAAGTTCTTCACTTGACCCACTGTCTTGTTGCCAATTACATCTGCAATAGCTTGAAAATCTTTACCATATTTGCGGACACCTGGAAGGCAAAGTACAACATTCACCAAAGATGGCAGGCTCATTCTAGTGCTTTGTATGTCAACAAATCGTGCACGGTTTGAAATTTTGGTTTCTACACATCTTGTGGCAACATGATAGTGATCGTTCTTATTTGTTCTTGTTATGACACTTGTTGCCCTTACAAAATAAAGATACACAGGCAAGTACATTTCAGGCCATTATTTAAAGCGACTGTGTTTTAAAAAATATAGGCCACATGCCATAGAAGCAGCTTTATACCTACCTGTTCTATCGCCCTTTCCTCAGATCTTCGCTCTTGCAGAACAATAGCCTCTTCACATCCAACACAGTGCAAAATCTGGTGCAGCTCTGCATAGAAACCAATCAGTTTCCAGGATTTTTGTCAAAGCTGAATTAAACAAGCTGAAGTTAGAAGCCGATTGGCTTCCATGCGCATCTGCACCAGATTTTGTACTCTCCAGTTTTAGTAAATCAACCCCACTGTGATGGACACCTGGTCTCCCACTGTGGTTCCTTTCCGCTGACTCCTACGCCATTACAGGACACAGATGTGACATAAGGGTAGGTGGAAGGAACTACAGTGGTGTTCTTGGGGACATCCGATACTCCTGATAGTGTTGTTAGTGAAGTTATTTCAGGTGGCCATATCTCTTACAGTAAAGATAAGAGGAATGGCTTACAAGACAGGTGAGTATTAAGTGTTTTATGGCAGGTGGTGCTTTGCTCTTTCTTTTTTAACACAGCGACAGAACCGTGTTAAAGGACTGGTCAACTCAAAACCATTACTTCAGTTTTGGGTAGATGATAGTAGGTTGGACCTCCTATCACTTGAAAACAGAGGTTCTTAGCTCACCCAACGGCAGAGGCTGCTGCAAGGGGGCTCTCACCGTCAGAGATGGGCAGAGTTGGAACAGCTGGTTTTGGAGGCCTCAAAAAATATAAGAAAACGGGTGACTTAGACCACAGGCATTCAACCATAACTGAAATATTGCTTTTGGGTGGCCCAACTTTTTAACAACATAGTGCAAACAAGGATGATGGGCAGTAATTACTAAAAAAACAATTAGAATGTAGCTCCCAATAAACTCATTCTCAGCTGCATAAAATTAGACTACATGAGTAGTCTACATGCAATGTTCTCTGTACTATGTGACTTTATTGTGGCTGGGCTTTGTTAAGGCTGGGTTCACACCGCATCCAATTTGCATGACAGGAGCGTCTCAATGGAGCCAGTTCACACACCTCCGAGGCAGCCGAGGTCCAGATTGCAGAAGGGTGCTGTGCGTCTTCTGGTCCATTTCAGGTGAAAATTCAGCCAAAAATTCAGACCTGATTCGCACCTGAAACGGTGAACAGACACGCACCGGACCCCCTGCTGTAAATTGTAGCTGCAGCATGTGTGGACCCAGCCTAAATGAAAAAAAAATGTACAGCCAGCAAATGGCCATGTGGACTTAAAGAAAACCTGTAATATCAGCAACATGTAAAAGGAAAATTGTGAATAGAAAAAACAAGCCACTCGAAGTCACATCAAACAGAGGGATTTGCAAGATATCGTAACTTCTTAGTTGTTGCGTTTCTATTAATAATTTGTTGTTACATTATTGAAAAACCACAGTCTGCACTGCCAAACTATATACTATTAGATTTGCCCGTTCCAGGATATGGCGAACATACTGGACTTGTGATATTATTATTATTATACAGGATTTATATAGCGCCTACAGTTTGCGCAGTGCTTTACAACATGAGATATAAGAGAAATATGGTAGGCTGTCATTGTCGACTTCTCTCTTAAAGTGTCACTAAACCCACATCATAAAAAACTATCAATAAATAGTATATTACATGCTGTTCATATTCACTCAGTCACTATGAGATTCGTTTTCTGTATTTGCAAAAAACCTGGTTGATCCTGCTGTTCTCTATATCCACCTTCTGTTAATGTCCCCAATTCAGCTAGGGATTTTACAGCTGTGGTGGCAACTCTGCACGTGCTCAGTTTTCAGTGAGTTTCTACGCTGAGAATTTCCTCCCTATCACATCTGAGCAGCCCATGTGACTATAAGGTCACACATGTGGGTGTTTACACAGTGGTAAATGACAGTCCACTTCTTTCCCCCTCCTGCATGCCAACTAACCAGTTAAACACAATAGGAGCAAAATATTACATGTAGATAATTGGAGACTTCACCTCCCTGTTATTCTAAGAGACAGGCTGGAGTGGTGTGATACAACTTGTGACTGGCAGAAATCCACCCACACTGTATTATTTTCACAAAATAATAAAAAAATGATTTCAAATATATATTTGTATGACAGTTTAATGATATTAATTATGTATTTTTACTCTGTATTCCAAAAGGCTGTTCTTTCTTTTTTTATGTTGTACACGTGACCAGCAGCAGAGGAATAACAGCTCCTCCTGCCCATGTTTCCCTGCAGACAGGCTGGGAAAGATCTGGGTCATCTGACAGCTGTATATCAATTAGGAAAAAGATACTTAGATTTTTAAAAAAATAAAATAATTACAGTGCCATCATCCACATACAGAAATAGAAAGGACAGTGTAAATTAAACCGTGTGTGTTTTATATCATTTTAAAAACCCAGGCACAAGCAATTTTCAGAAATGGCAGCCCACAGATGTCTCCCAAGACAGGTTTTTCTTTTAAATTAAAAGTTGTTGCTGCTGTGCGAGGGAAAGCAACCTTTTACATTTCAAAGTCACTAAATAAATAGTTGTGCACAGGAAAACTAAGCTTGCATTGATTTACCTTAAAATGCATGTAACATGCTCTAGTTCCTGCCCCCGTACTGCCTGATTCTCCCCCAGACAGCAGGGTGGGGGGGGGATTCTTCATCACGCACCCATTGTCTCATTTCAAGATCGTCATGGCTGTGCAGAGCTCTGCTCGCAAAGCTGCATCATTAATTTACAGGTATCTGTGAATGAGGAACTACAAGTCCCGTCTGCCACTGCAAGGGAGCTGGATGAGTGTCTTCGTAGTTCATTGACACTTCCTCCAGCTTATAAACAGACAGCCTATATGTAGGTATGGTCAAGAACCCCGGAGGCAGTGTCTGCAGGAGCCTAACATTGCATCTACAATCTACTGATCACGGATGCAATGTTCTGCAAACTCCTCTGAAAAAATAAAAAATGCACATTGTTTTCCTGCAAACATACGTGCATTTATTCATTTTTTTTCAAAAAGCATTTAACTAACAAAAGCACAAGCAGGTGCTCAAAGGGAACCAATCATGTCATACAAATGTTAAGATAAACAATGCTTCCAAAGTTTCAAAATCCTCAATGCAGCTTCTACCGTGTTTCCCCAAAAATAAGACCTAGCATTATTTTCCAGGAGGGCTGAAATATAAGCCCTACCCCGAAAATAAGCCCTAGTTTAAAATGCTTGTAAAATCCTATAATCCACTCTATTACAGTATTATATAATGTACAATGTGTGTGTTTCTGTAATATAAATGCCGGGAAGAGATCTCCGGCAGGTCACAGAAGCGCAGAGCGGCGATATACTGAAGGTATTTGGCACAATTATATTACAGAAACCACACATTGTACATTATATATAATACTGTAATAGAGTGGATTATAGGATTTTACAAGCATTTTAACTCAGTTCACACTGCGGATTCCAGTCAGGCAGGGGGGAGAGGGGGGGAGAAGGGGGAGCACATTACATGGTAAGACCTACCCCGAAAATAAGCCCTACTGTGTCTTTTATTGCCAAAATTAATATAAGACCCGGGCTTATTTTCGGGGAAACACGGTAGCACCCTGGGAACTAACCAGTTCTGGGCCTATGCCATAAACAGGCCTCAGCCATTGCCCAAACTAAGCTCACTTTCTGATATTTAGCAATCCAATGTCAGAGCCTCAGTTGTCCATAGAGGGTCTTTGTGTCGAACTGTTAAATGGTCAGGGGCTGACTTAGCTCTGAGATTTGAGGATCAACAAAGGTATCATCTGCAGCCACCATCAACTGCCTGTCCTACCGGACTATTGTTTGTTACAAATTTATTTTATGACTTACCAAATATAGTTAGATGAACAATTAGCAAAACAGAAGACTTTAGACTCAATACTATTACCAGGAAAACAATGGCTGCTATAAGAGGTAAAAATAACAAGAATAGCCTGGCTTTGAAAGCTGAATTTTCTAATTCTCTCCCGAGAGCTTTGGGACACTAGAGTATATAAAACAAAGTTGCTCATGCTTGCTTGTGCCAATTGATTAAAATTACAACAGCCCAAATTAATATTTATGTACAGAACAAGTTTTAAATGTGTAAAAGCATTTGCATAAGGAAATGTGTTAAAGAGTGGAAAGAAGAGACAGGCAAAATAGGTTTTCTGGTGATATATAGACGAAGGCAACCCTGACATCGCTTTAGATGCATGAGCTCTGCCGCTCACTTCCACCTGTGAACACACATAGAAAACAGACACACCTCAAAGGATTTTAAAGAATTCTTCTTTCATACATACTGAAGACAGGGTGCTCTGTGGTTGCAGATGACTTCAGGAGGCAGAAAGAAATTTAGGCTGGAGGCCCCTTATTCGCAAACTTGCTTGGTTTGCGAATAACTAATACTAAAGCTTCGAATAAAAAAAAAAATTCTAAATAACAAACATGTCATACTTACCTCCACTGTGCAGTTTGTTTTGCACAGAGTGGCCCCGATCCTCGTCTTCTGGGGTCCCTCGGCAGCTGTCTCGGCTCCTCCCCGCTTCTGAAAACCCCTCCGGGAAGCACTCTCCCAAGGGGGATACCTTGCGGGCGTGCTCCCGAGTCCTGTATTCGGCATCCATAGCCGCCGACTACAAGACTTGGCCCCGCCCACGCGTCATTGGAGTGGATTGACAACAGCGCGAGCCAATGGCTGCGCTGCTATTAATCTATCCAACGAAGAGCCGAGAAGACTGAGCAAAGGAAGAGCGAGTTCATGACGTGGGACTTTCCAGGGCTCAGGTAAGTAAAACAGAGGGCCAGTGATCGTAAGATGTTTTTTCACCTTAATGCATAGGATGCATTAGCGATGTTGCCCAAGAGACTCGGCTGTCCGGGACTCTCCCTCCTAAATTGGCTGAGACACACAGAGGGCACCATTGGCTTCCGCTGCTGTCAAAGTCAGTGATCCAATGAGGAGAGCGAGGTGGCGGGGCCAAGCCACGGCTCCGTGTCTGAATGGACACACAGAGCAGCGGCTTGGCTCGGGTGCCCCCATAGCAAACTGCTTGCTGTGGGGGGAAGTCAGCAGAAGGGAGGGGCCCAGAGCGGACGGCAAGGGACCCAAGAAGAGGATCTGCTCTGTGCAAAACCACTGCATGTAGCAGATAAGTTTAACATGTTTGTTATTTAAAAAATAAATAAAAAAAACAAGACTTTAGTGTCTTTTTAAACGTTTTTAGAACCAGTCATTACAATTAGATTTTAATATCTGTTAAAAAAAACTACACTTTAGAAGTAAAAAAAAACAGGAGACGACCCTGCTGTCCAATACCGTCAGAACCTAAATCATCACAAATTTTAATCAGCTACTAAACTCTGCAAAATTGTTCTCTGCAGGTATAAAGACTGCAAAACACATTCTTATCAAATTCACAGCATGGTTGGTACTTGAGAGGACAGAAAGTTATTAAGCAGTGTATATTGTTTTATTCAAACAGGCTGGAAAAGAAAGGAACACGTTTCCTTTGCTGAAGGCACGTCTATCTCCTCAACTCTGTCTACCTTAACCTCCCTGGCGGTATGATTATTTCAGATTTTAAGTGCTGAAAGCGGTACCATTATTTGCAAGGAAATTTGGCGTTTTATACTGTAGGCCTGTAATTCTTAGGAATAACTCACTTAAATCTGACCAAACAAGAGTCTAGTAGACATCCCGGGTATGACATTTTTTTTAAAAACAAAATAATAAATTATAATATAATAAATAATTATAACAAATAATAATATAATTATAATAAAAAATATTCAATAATGTAATCAAATCAAAATCACTGAAATTTGCTCAGTTGCAGAATTGTCGCTGTCATTACTTTTATTTTTTTATGACGAATTTCCCCACAAATCGCTATCGCTCAATTGAAAAAGTGATTATAATTTATTATCGCTGTTTTCTAGCTGCTCTAAAACCATTTTTTACATAAAGGGACACTTTTGGACAATCTACAGTTTGCAGGCAGAAAGAACAGTTTTTATTATATAAAAGAACATGCAGGACACTGGGCAGACCACTAGGGACAGGGGGGGTGTGTATTTTTTACATACAGTACTGTAATCTATAAGATTACAGTATACTGTATGTAATGTGTTTGTTTACTTTTTTGAATTTGGCGCCGTTCTCCGCCCCCGTGCGTCGTAGGATCCAGGGACAAGGTAAGTAAACACTGCCTGTGGATGCTGTGAGGCGAGCCCGAGTCTGACTCGGGGTTACCGATCGCAGCACAAAAATGTAACCCCGAGTCAGACTCGGGAATACCGCCAGGGGGGTTAAAGTGGTTCTAAATGTTCAAGGTTTTTTTTAACCTTCTGGTTGCAGCTATAACCCCCCCCCCCCTAATACTTACCTGAGCCCAATCTCAATCAAGTGATGTGCACAAGAGCAGCTGTTTTCTTGGGTGGCACTCTCCTCATTGGCTCACACAGCAGCGGGAGCAATTGGCTCTTGCTGCTGCTGCTGTCAATCACAGACAGTGAGCCAATGATAAGAGAGCAGGGGCGGGGTAGAGATGTGCTCTGTGATAAAAGTGAAACAATAAGAAATGTTGAGGCGCTAAACATAGATATTGAATAAACAAGTGTCCATAAAGTGTGAACAACTAGTGCTGTTCTAAACAGCGCAGATGAATTCCTTGATGAACATCCAGTAACAGCGAGTGTGGGGTTACCTGTTGTGGATTGATCTCCATGTCTGCCTAAACTCTGCTCCTCCTCCCCTTTAGCAAAGATAAAGTGACTATTGACAATGCACCTGCTGCAAAATAATGGAGCAGATGTTTTTGCAGCCAAAGTCATGTTTTCACCTTTTATGATTTTAAGTACCGTAATAAGGGAAGGCAGAGTAATTCAGGGGTCTCCTTTAAAATATTTAAAGGGGTTGTAAAGGTACAATTTTTTTTCCTAAATAGCTTCCTTTACCTTAGTGCAGTCCTCCTTCACTTACCTCATCCTTCCATTTTGCTTTTAAATGTCCTTATTTCTTCTGAGAAATCCTCACTTCCTGTTCTTCTGTCTGTAACTCCACACAGTAATGCAAGGCTTTCTTCCTGGTGTGGAGTATCGTGCTCGCCCCCTCCCTTGGATTACAGGAGAGCCAGGACGCTCTCCAAGTTGCAGATTGAGAAAGGAGCTGTTAGTGGGCGTCCTGACTCTCCCGTAGTCCAAGGGAGGGGGCGAGCACGACACTCCACACCAGGGAGAAAGCCTTGCATTACTGTGTGGAGTTACAGACAGAAGAACAGGAAGTGAGGATTTCTCAGAAGAAATAAAGACATTTAATAGCAAAATGGAAGGATGAGGTAAGTGAAGGAGGACTGCACTAAGGTAAAGGAAGCTTTTTAGGGAAAAAAAATTGTACTTTTACAACCCCATTAAGATTTCAGATCTGCTATATTTTATGATTTTAGAAAAATAAAGTATGCTACAGACAACACTGAACAGATCACCCCTAAAAAAATTGATAATCTATCATGTAATGTAGATCTGGGTACTGAAAAACGAATTACCTGCACACAGAGCTTTGAGAGATCTGATAAATACAGAGCTAGCAGCAGCACTGATGACTCACAGAACAAATCTATTATGTGCGGGGGCTCGGCGATAATTTAGAACCTTAGCCAAGATCATAATTACAGCAGCAAATCTCATCTTCTGCTCCTTTCACACTGCAGTCAAGAGTGAAAGGATAGGTGTGCTATCTACTGGTTTGGGTCTTCTGAAAGGATTATATTATTTACTCTATATGTCAGGCTGACCCACTGTGAACAATGTCCAGCAAGAGATACAGGCCCAGATTCTCAAAGGAGATACGACGGCGTATCTCCAGATACGCCGTCGTATCTATGCGCCTGATTCTTAGAATCAGTTACGCATAGATTTGTGTTAGATCCGACCAGCATAAGTCTCTTACGCTGTCGGATCTTAACTGCATATTTACGCTGGCCGCTAGGGGCGTGTACGCTGATTTACGCCTAGAAATATGTAAATCAGCTAGATACGCAAATTCACGAACGTACGCCCGGCCAACGCAGTACAGATATGCCGTTTACGTTAGGCTTTTCCCGGCGTAAAGTTACCCCTGCTATATGAGGCGTACATGCGGCGTACCAATGTTAAGCATGGATGTCGTTCCCGCGTTGATTTTTTTTTTTTTTACGTCGTTTGCGTAAGTCGTTCGCGAATAGGGCTGGGCGTCATTTACGTTCACGTCGAAAGCATTGGCTTCTTGCGGGTTAATTCGGAGCATGCACACTGGGATACTTTTACAGATGGCGCATGCGCCGTTCGCAAAAAGCGTAATTTACGTGGGGTCACCTAAAATTTACATAACACACACCCACATCTACCACATTTGAATTAGGCGGGCTTACGCCGGCCTATTTACGCTACGCCGCCGCAACTTTCTTTTGAGAATACGGCACTTGCCTGTAAAAGTTGCGGAGGCGTAACGTAAATAGGATACGTTACGCCCGCACAAAGATACGCCGCTGTACGTGAATCTGGGCCACAGACTTCACTTCCCAGTATCTCCACCAGAGACCAGTGTTGGAGCAAATAAGGAGCTGCAGCATAGAGATCTTGTGGTGAAAATATACAAGTTAGCTCCTTTAATTCTGTCCTCTTCTAAAACAAAACAAAAACATGATAACAGTACATAATTAATGGGCAGTAAAGTCACCACTGTAACCATCTCATTAACAAACAGAATATACATACTTGTTATCACCATTCTCCAAAGCATTTCTGTTTGTGAGAAACTTATGGTATGTTTGCCAGCAACATCCCTAATGCCACGTACACACGATCGGATTTTCCAACGGAATTCCGCTGAAGCTTGGCCTGCATATACACGGTCACACAAAAGTTCTCTGAACTTTCGACCATCAAGAATGCAGTAACGTACAACACTACGACGGGCCGAGAAAATTAAGTTCAATGCGTTCGAGCATGCGTCTGAATTTTGCACGTCAAAATTGGTAGAGACGATCGGAATTTCCGATTGGAATCTTTTTCCATCGGAAAACTTGAGAACCAGCTCTCAAATTTTTGTTGGCGGAAATTCCAACAGGAAAAGTCAGATGGAGCATACACACGGTCGGAATTTCCTATCAAAAGCTCACATTGGACTTTTCTTGTCGTAAATTCCGACCGTGTGTACGGGGCATTAGACCCCTTTCATACTGGGGCGTTGATGGTAAAACGCTGCTAGTTTTAGCGGCGCTTTACCATTATTTGAACCGAACCTTCATATTTAGCCGCTAGCGGGGCGCATTTAACTCTCGCTAGCGGCCAAATAAAGGATTAAATGCGCCTGTGTATCGCTGCTGCCGAAGCGCTTTGGCAGTGTTGCCCATTGATTTCAATGGGCAGGAGCTGTGGAGGAGCAGTGGCATTTGTCTGATGGCATTTATGGAAGACAGGAGAAGGGATGGGAAAATAAATTGCAGAGACTGAAAATGATGGTGGCTTCAATGACAGCGTGGCTGTATAGCCTACACCAGATAAAGTAATGGTTCTGAGGCTTTTCTTGCATCAGATGGCAGACTTTAATTCTGCTTTTGAATTGAGCTCTAGTGAGATATAAAAAAAAAACCACACAACACATAAAATTCAACACAGTAATGATGAATATATCATTAAAAAGGTGTTCTTTTCAGGACTGGGTGAACAATAAAATGGGATTTTTGGTTTTCCTGTAAAATCCTTTTCTCAGGCCCCGTACACACGACCGAGGAACTCGACGTGCCAAACACATCGAGTTATTCGGCGAGTTCAGTGTGGAAGCCGCCGAGGAGCTCGGCGGGCCGACTTTCCTCATTGAACAACGAGGAAATAGAGAACATGTTCTCTTTTCGGCCCGACGAGTTCCTCGCTGAAAAGTGTACACACGACCGAGTTTCTCGGCAGAATCCAGCTCCGACCGAGTTTCTGGCTGAATTCTGCCGAGAAACTCGGTCGTGTGTACGGGGCCTCAGAGTACATCATGGGACACAGAGCCTCTTTATATACACACACACAGGGCTGTGCTGCCAACTTCAGGTGCCACAAAAGACAGGAAATCCTCTCCTAAGCATAACCCCTCCCCATTAGGCAAGGCATCAGTTTTTGTAGCATGCTATGAATCACAACGGAAGAGGGATCCTGTGATGTACTTCAAAAAAGGCATTTTTAAAAGGTAAACCAAATATTACATTTTTTTTATCAGACAACACAGGACTTGCAGTATCTTAATTTCAATGACAATTGGGAAGTCCCAAAGCACTGAATGTGAGGCCCACGGTTTAGTGTGCTGCTCAAGCTCGATCACTATGGGGAGTAGTGTGGGTGATGTTGCAACCACTGCAGGAGTGCCAGCAAGGGATGGAGTTCGTCCCAGCTCCTGTAGTCAGTGGAAGGAAGAGAGGAAAGATCCCTAGTGCCACACATCCACAGAGTCCTATGGTGGTGAGAGAGACAACCTCAGCCTGGGCCCCCGCAGGCCACGCACCCAATGCGTTTCGCTCCATCCCCAGAGCTTAGTCAATATGAATCCTCATGACTAAGCTCTGAGGGGGAGGGCGGAGTGAAACACATTGGGGGCGTGGCCTGGCAGGAGACCAGGCTGAGGTTGTGTCTCTCAGGCCCCGTACACACGACAGAGTTTCTCGGCAGAATTCACCGAGAAACTCGGTCAAAACCCGGATTCTGCCGAGAAACTCTGTCGTCTGTACAGTTTTGGATCGATGGAGCCGCCGAGGAGCTCGACGAGAAAATAGAGAACATGTTCTCTATTTTCTCGTTGTTCTATGGGAGAAGGCGGCCCGCCGAGCTCCTCGGCGGCTTCATCCCAAAACTCGACGAGGAACTCGACGTGCCAAGCACGTCGAGTTCCTCTGTCGTGTGTACGGGGCCTCATACCACCATAGGACTCCGTGGATGTGAAGCAACAGGGATCTGTCCTCTATTCCTTCCATTGAATGTGAGGGAAGGGCAACACAACAACAAGACAACTGGCTCCAAACAACTAAACCAGAACAAGTTTAAACATGTATAATACGCAGAGGTAGGGTCCCCAGTGTCTCTAACATCCACTTGGTGAAACTTTGTAAAAGTATGATCCAAAGACCAAGAAGCAGCTTTACAAACTTTAGCTGATGAAAACTGATGTTGAATAGCCCAGGAAGCACTCACACTCCTGGTACAACGAGTTGTCACAGAAAACAGTGGAACTTTGCCAATTAGCATATAAGCCTGAGAAATAAGCCATTGCATCCACTAAGGAATGGTAGATTTGGTAGCTGTGTCACCCTTCCTTGGGCCTTCAGGGAGCACAAAGAGAATCTCACTGACAAATATCAGTCAACTTTGAGTAAAAGCTGATAGCACAAACCACATCCAAAATGTGAAGAGCCTCGTCACCCAGTATCTGCGCCATAGGACAGAAAAATGGCAACGCAATGTCCTGGTTGAGATGGAATGAAGAAAGCGCCCTAGATAAAAAATACTGGCTGAGGCACCTTGTCACTGTAGAGGCACCAGGAACAGTTCTTTAAAAAGGTAAGAAGAGCCAATTCCAAAACTCTGCAAGTTAAAGAAATGGCAACCAGAAAAATAACACAAAGAAGACTAAAGAATATCCCTCATTAGGTTAAAACAGAGATTTCTGTAATTGAGAAAATTGAGGTCCCAGGGAGTCCGGAGAGGTGGAATAATACACGTGTCGACTTGCAAAAAGCCATGCACCAAGGAATGTAATGCAATTTTGGTCTCTGAAAAAAGGACCACCAAGGCAGAAATCTCACCCTTGAACGCAGTCAAGGCCAGTCTCAGGTGTACTCCAGATTGGAGATAAGCCAGGATGCGACCCACGGCATACTTGCAAGGATGAAATCCCCCAGCATCACACCAAACAAAATAAGATTTCCAAGTTGTGGTGAATCTTCCTTGAAGTCACCTTCCAAGCCTTTAGTAGGGTAGGAATGACTGAATCAGTCTCCTTAGCCATGATGTTCTAGCTAGTGACTGTAATGAAAGATGGAAGATTAGACCTTGTGACAGAATCTTGGGTCAATCTGGAAGGATACAGGGGTCTTCTGCCAACATATTCACAATTTTGAAGTACTAAGTTCTCCTGACCAAGGCCACAGTGATCAGAATTTCCAGAATTCATTACACTAAAATCCAAACAAAGTAGAAGCTGTAATGGCAGAAAGGCTTAAAATTAGAGAGAACTGGTCCCGAGATGTCACCAGTACATCCACTGCTTGAGGAAGGATCCCTTCCCCGGAGACAGTTGTTGAGGGCTGAGAAAATCTGCCTGCCAATTTTCCATGACTGAAATGGGGAAGGCAGACAGTGCAGGAACGCAGAATTCTGCCCAAGAAGGATGAGATTTATTTCCTCCTGAGCAGCCTGCCTACTTGATTATTTATGTACGGCACCATTTGTGGCATTGTCCGATTGGGTCTTTCAGCTATGCTGACCAATGCAGTAGGGAAAGATGAATAGCTCTCAGTGCAAGGATGCTTCAATGATCGAATTCTCCGGAACAAGAAAATTGTCCAAAATTTCACCCCAACCCATCAAGCTGGCTTCCACCATCGGGAACCTCCAGGATAAAGGGAGGAATGATTTTCCCATCTCCAGCAACCAAGAGAGCCACCATTCCAGAGACAGTCTTGTGCTGGGGTTTAACGACATCTAACGACTGTGTCTTCCTGTTCCATGCCACTAAGACATTCCACCTGAGCCAATAGAGGAAGACATTTGTCCAGAAAGATCACGCTCACATGGACGGTATCCAGTGTCAGGTCTAAATATTCCAACCTCTGAGCTGGGGCTAAGGCTGACTTTTGTAAATTCAAAACCCATCCATACTTCTCCACAATGCACACCGTGTGAGACACATTGGTCTTCAGAAGAGAAGCAGACTGCTTCCTCAGAAGTAAGTCAGCCAGGCATCCTATATCAGGGTCACATACTAAAAGTAGTGATGTGCACAGTGTTAGTTTTCTGCCACACCTAGCGTTTTTCTTTCAGGCCAAAAAATTCAATGTTGGTCTCATCTGAGCAGAGCACCTTCTTCCATGTGTTTGCTGTGTCCCCCACATGGCTTCTCGCAAACTGCAAATCGGACTTTGAGATTCTCCCACCTGAGCTTTGGATCTCTGCAGCTCCTCCGAAGTTACCATGGGCTTCTTGGCTGCTTCGCTGATTAATGCTCTCATTGCCCAGCCTGTCAGTTTAGGTGAATATAATACAAAAAGTGCAGCGCTAAAAATGAACAGGTCCTAAACACGGACAATGAAAAAAAAAGTATAAAACTTGTTTAGGGTCTTAAACACATAAAAAATTATATAAGTGAGTAATGATATTCGCTCTATAAGTAAATATACATATGACTTGAATGCAAAAAAATATATAAAAATTATGATGATTAACCTTTGCTCAAGTCCATTTGTGATGACTGTAATAGCATAAGTGAAGTGATAATCCAAACAAGTGAAAGTTGATCTTCAGTTAACACAAACGTGATGATAGAAGAAAAGTCGCCACCGCTGATAGGAATGATGCCCCGTACACACCATCACTTTATGTGATGAAAAAAAACGACACTTTCTGTGAAGTAAAAAATGACGTTTTTGAAACTTCAATTTTCAAAGACGAAGTTGCCTACACACCATCGTTTTCTCACAATGTTCTAGCAAAGTGAGGTTACGTTCCACCACGTTTTACCATTGAAGCTTGCTTCATAAGTAGCTTCTGGGCATGCGTGGATGAAAAAACGTCTTAGAAAACGACGTTTTTTGCTACACACGGTCAATTTCTGTGAAGTGCACTTTTGAAAAACGACACATAAAATTGAAGCATGCTTCAATTTTTTTTGGTCGTTTTTTACAAGACATAAAACGACGTTTTCCCCCACACACAGTCAATTAAAGTGACGTTTTTAAAAACGTCATTTTTTTTCATCACATAAAGTGATGGTGTGTACGCGGCATGAGGCTTACTGGATTGAATGGACTCAGTAAAGCATACGTCAAATGAGTCTAAAAGGGCTGTATGGTGACACTACATTAGAAACACAAAGATCTCAGCACTGGAACTGGCGAACATCAGGGTAAGATAGTCACACTTTCATCTCAACAGTAAGTAGCATAACCACAATATTAACAATGGGTTCTGTGGCAGAGATATTCAGGTTCATCAAAAATGAGGAAAAGGTGTGCACATAGTGTAAATCTGGCGAACGTGCATGAAACTATGTGCACACCTTTTCCCTATTTTCGGTGAACCTGAATATCTCTACCATAATAATATTCTGTCCATGTGTACAGATAAGACCCCCAACTCACAAAAGTTCCTGTATGGGGGTCCTTTAAGGCAGGGGTCGTCAACCCCCGGGCCGCGGCCCACTACCGGGCCGTAGCGTCTCTGCAGCCAGGCCGCAGCGGGCAGCATGACATTGTAAGGCAGGCAGGTGAGAGCCCGGTGGATCAGACAGGTGGGCGGATGAGAGGTGCGCTGACGAGCACAGATGACATCTCTCTCCGCCCCCACCTAGCATCACTGTTCTTCCGCCCTCACAGCGTGCAAAATGTCGGACGTGCAGCGGGGAGCAGAAAGATGACATCATGTCTCTCCGCCCGCCTAGCATCACCGCCCTTCCGCCCTCACAGCATACGGAATGTCGGAGGTGCAGCGAGGAGGAGAGAGAAGACATCTCTCACTGCCCGCCCTGCATCTCCGCTCTCCTGCCCTCACTCAACGACCACTGAACCAGTGCCACCAATGCAGTGACAATCCACATCTGGTGGCACTGGCAGGTGATGTGTCAAGTGGCATTACTCATCTGGTGGCAATGGCAGGTGATGTGGCAACTGGTATTCCTCAGCTGGTGGCCTTGAAAGATGATGTGGCAAGTGGCATTCCTCATCTGGTGGCACTGGCAGGCGACGTGGCAAGTGGTATTCTTCATCTCGTGGCAGGCAGAGGGTGTGGCATTCCTCATCTGGTGGCACTGGCCAATATCTCAGCAATGTTTATATTTTTTGAGGACTTCTCTCCTGAGAAAAAACATCTTATGGCGCATACACACGTGTTGTATGTCACTACGCTTTGCTCAAGCATTTTTTTTTTCACGATCGTGTGTGGGCAAGGCAGGCTGGACAAGAATCACGTTGAGAAAAACATTTTTTTTTCCATGACATGAAAAATGGTCGTGTGTACGCGGCTTTAGTGTTTCTCTGGAGGGTGTAATGTGTGTGATTGCTTTCCAAACAGGTCTTCTCAAAAGAGAAGCAATAGAAGGATTCTAATGCCCCGTACACTAATCGGAAATTCTGACAGCAAAAGTCCGATGTGAGCTTTTGAACGGAAATTCCAATCGCGTGTATGCTCATCGGACTTTTGCAAAAGATTGAGAGCTGGTTCTCAAATTTTCAGACGGAAAAATTCCTATCGGAAAATCCGATCGTCTGTAGCAATTCTGCCGCACAAAATTCCAATTCATGCTCGGAAACAATTTGACACATGCTCTGCGGACTTTCCGACGGAATTCCGCTCAAGCTTGGCTTGCATACACACGGTCACATAAAAGATCTCTGAACTTTCGTCCGTCAAGAACGTGGTGACGTACAACACTACGACGAGCTGAGAAAATGAAGTTCAATGCTTCAGAGCATGTGTCAAATTGTTTCCGAGCATGAATTGGAATTTTGTGCGGCAGAATTGCTACAGACGATCGGATTTTCCGATAGGAATTTTTCCGTCTGAAAATTTGAGAACCAGCTCTCAATCTTTTGCAAAAGTCCGATGAGCATACACGCGATTGGAATTTCCGTTCAAAAGCTCACATCGGACTTTTGCTGTCAGAATTTCCGATCGTGTGTACGGGGCATTAGAATCCTTCTATTGCTTCTCTTTTGAGAAGACCTGTTTGGAAAGCAATCACACACATTACACCCTCCAGAGAAACACTAAAGCCGCGTACACACGACCATTTTTCATGTCATGGAAAAAAAAATGTTTTTCTCAACGTGATTCTTGTCCAGCCTGCCTTGCCCACACACGATCGTGAAAAAAAAAATGCTTGAGCAAAGCGTAGTGACATACAACACGTACAACGGCACTATAAAGGGGAAGTTCCATTCGGATGGCGCAACCCTTTGGGCTGCTTTTGCCGATTTTGTGTTAGTAAAAGTTTGAAGAGAGACGATTTGCGCTTTTCAGTCTTCGTGCTTTTCAGTCTGTAAGGCCCCGTACACACGGCCGAGGAACTCGACGTGCCAAACACATCGAGTTCCTCGGCCAGTTCAGCCCTGAAGCCGCCGAGGAGCTCGGCGGGACGAGAGCTCCCATAGAACAACGAGGAAATAGAGAACATGTTCTCTATTTCCTCGCCGAGCTCCTCGTCCGAAAGTGTACACACGGCCGGGTTTCTCGGCAGAATTCAGCCAGAAACTCGGTCGGAAGCTGAATTCTGCCGAGGAAACTGGTCGTGTGTACGGGGCCTTACAGCGTGACGAATGTGCCATCTCCATTACAAACGATAGTTTTACCGGAACGAGTGCTCTGTTCTCATAACTTGTTTCTGAGCATGCGCGATTTCCCCCCATCATTAAAGCCTACACACGACCGTTTTTCACACCGTGAAAAACAACGAGAAAAATTAGAGCATGTTCTAAATTTTTAATGGCCATTTTTGCATGTCGAGAAAAATGCTCTGGAGCCTACACACGATCGTTTTTAATGACCAATTTTAAAAATTGCATTTTTCACATCATGAAAAACGGTCGTGTGTACGCGGCATAAATCTTTCTTCAGATATCCTTCACACATGGAGTACAAACTGAGCGTATATTATGGAATGTACCTCATATTTTTTAATGGATAAGTTCACCCCTGGAACATGTTACATGTTCCACAAGTTCTTAGGGTGGTATATAATGTAACATGTTCCAGCATCTGCATCCTTTCCTCCTGCTCCCCTGCTCCTCTGACAGCGGGTGGAGGGTCTTCTCCCCACACACGCTATCGAAATTTGAAAACAGTGTGGCTCAGGGCTGGACTGGGACAAAAATTTGGCCCTGGACTTCACCCAGACTGGCCCACTTTGACAGGTCTTTCCTATGGCGGCCGGACAACTCCTGCAACCCCCCCCCCCCGGCTACCCAAGCCCCCTCTCCCCCTTCACTAGCCACTAGCCGTTCTACTTTATTAGAGTACTGGTACTTTTATAGGCAGTACCAGTAGGAAAGCTACACATTATTTCACCCGGGGAAAAAAATCAGTTCGGTGCCCCCCGTTATGGGACAAGAACAAGATTAGGCAGAAGTGAGAAACTCCCAGGCCATAGCTGTTGAGTCAGCTGTTTGTCCCCTTCCCCATGCTCCTCTGTCGTCCCCCCTGCTCCTCTGCGCCTCCCCTTGCTTCTCTGTTCCCCCCAGGTGAGCGCTGCGGGGAGGGAGAGGAGGTGAGCGCTGCTGGAAGGAAGAGACAGAGGAGCGGAGGGAGCGGCCGCTGTCACTGAAGCCGGCCCACCGAGCCATCGGCCCACCGTGAAACTCCCTGTAGTCCCAATGGCCAGTCCATCCCTGGTGTGGCATTGCAGGGCACCGCCCACACAGCTGCATCATTCAGTCATTGTGGATGACGGCTTGTAGTTTTCAATGAACTATGAGGGTGTTGGTAAAAGCTCTGGTACTCCATTGACCTTTCTGTTCTCTGGTAACGGCCTGCCCGTACGAGGTAGACAGCTATGCTGAGAGTCTGCAGAAACTGGACATTGCACCTGTGATCCGTAATCGGGGTTGCAATGCTCTGCAGGCTCCTTGGGGGGGGGGGGGGGGATAAGAGATAAATGTACATTTGTTTACCTGCAAAAAAAATTGCATTTTTATATTTTTTTGTTAAAGGTGAACTTATCTTTTACGATGCTTTAAATAAAGATACAGTTGTTTTGTTTTTGTTTTTTTATCTGGTGCAGCCCTGTAATTTTCAATAAGCCACAGCAACAAATGCCACGTTTTAACATGTTCATTTGTTTCATCATTAAAACAATCATCTTTGTTTTCATCTTGCCGTTTATGTATTGATTTGTTGATAGGTTGTTTGCTTGTCGCTGTGACTTTCCCCTTCTACACCAACATTAGCTGTGCAAGAGCACTGGTTATGGTACAGATGTTTATGTTTGACATGTGTCACCCTTCCATGTGCTCCTTGCTGTTAAGGCCAGTTATAGGTTGGGGCAGTTGCTCTTTGTACAGATGTCAAAAGTACCAGATGACCTCTTGTATGATCAGGGCAACTTAACTAATAGCAATAGAAAATCATCCACAAATAATAAAGAAATACACAAAGTCTATTCAGATTGGTAAAGCAAGAGAAATATGAAAATGGCAAGCAACCAATATGAGAACCGGATAGAAGGGCAATATACTAAAAAGCTTTCCGTTTCCATCAACCTCTTTTATGCTCCACTTACCTTGCACTGCAAGAAGCTGCTCTTCTGTAGTCCAGCGGGCATTTACTTTCTGAGTTGACTGTAAAAAACACAAATTAAAATGTGAAGTGACACTGACAGAGGAAACTAGATTGAAAAGTGCAAGTTCACCCTTTTTTAAATCAGAATTGCAGACAAACCGCAAACGATTTCAGTCAAAATGCCTATATGTAAAGTATCGTACATGCAAGCAGATTTTTAATTACGTTCAGCTAAACTAGTGATCAACTAGTGATCAAGCCATTACTAACAGAGGTGTACGTTTAATAAACCGTGATAAGCTTATCACAGAGCATTGCCGGTTTAACCACTTCAATACCAGGCTTTTATACCACCTCCATACCGGGCCTATTCTGGCACTTCTCTCCTACATGTACAAATCATCATTCTTTTGCTAGAAAATTACGCAGAACCCCCAAACATTATATATGTTTTTTTAGCAGACACACTAGGGAATAAAACGACGGTCATTGCAACGTTTTATATTGCACGGTATTTGCGCAATAATTTTTCAAACACCCTTTTTTTGGAAAAAAAATTGTTTCATGAATTAAAAAAATAACAAAACAGTAAAGTTAGCCCAATTTTTTTGTATTATGTGAAAGATTATGTTACACCGAGTAAATGGATACCCAACATGTCACGCTTTAATTATGCGCACACTCATGGAATGGCGCCAAACTTTGGTACTTAAAAATCTCCATAGGCAACGCTTTAATTTATTTTTACAGGTTACCAGTTTAAATTTACAGAGGAGATCTAGTGCTAGATTTGTTGCTGGCACTCTAACGCACGCGGCGATACCTCACATATGTGTTTTAAACGGCGTTTACATGGCGGTGGGACTTACGTGTGCGTTCGCATCTGCACGCAAGCTACCGGGGACAGGGGCGGTTTAATTTTATTTTTTAATCTTTTATTTATTTTTTTACTTATTTTTATTTATTTTTACACTTTTTTTCAAAAAAAAAAAAAAAAGTTCACTTTTATTCCTATTACAAGGAATGTAAACATCCCTTGTAATAGGAATGTGTGTGACAGGTCCTCTTTATGGAGAGATGCGGGGTCAACAAGACCCCACATCTCTCCTCCAGGCTGGAAACCATGGGATCGGTGAAAAAAAATTCACCGATTTCATGAATAGATGCTTACAGCCGCAATCGCGGCTTTGTTTACTTACGGGGACCCGGGCGTGACGTCATCACATCGCGCCCGGGTCCTCCGACGGTCATAGAGATGACTGGTGACCATCTGGTCACCAGTCATCTCTATGCTTCCTGCCGACACCGGACGATTCGTTCTCCGGGCCCCCGAAGGCACGGGAGAGCCCGGAGAAGCACCGGATGGCGGCGGGAGGGGGGGGATGTCCCCTCCCGCTGCCTGCAAGAACGATCAAGCGGCGGAACCGCCGCTATGATCGTTCTTATGTCGTGCAGAATCGCCGGCTGAACAAGAGGATATCTGGATGATGCCTCTGGCTGCAGGCATCATTCAGATATTCACCCGCAAAGCTCAGGACGTCATTTGACGTCCACCCAGGATGGGAGATCCCATCTGTGGACGTCAAATGACAATGGGCCGGTATTGAAGTGGTTAATAAACTGTGATAAGGAGCAGAGAACACATTCTCCACTTCAGATCACATCACATGGATGTTTTGTCACAAACGGCCAGTTTAATAAACCGTGATATGAAGATTTCACAGCTCTTCACCTGAAATATCTCCCTACCAGATTCACCAGCTCAGAGGTGGAGAATCTGGGAGAGAAGCTGGTGTGATAAGAGGAAGAAGGCTTATTTCTTCCTAATTTCAACACCAGTGGGTTAAAAATGAATATTAACAACAATATACGTGTGTGTACATACATATATATATATATACACACACACACACACATATATACCGTATTTATCGGCGTATACCGCACACTTTTTTGCCCTTAAAATCAGGGCAAAATTGTGGGTGCGCGATATACGCCGATACTTGCTTCCCGCACTGTGTTTGAACTTTGCCGCCGATCCCTGCTTCCCGCGCTGTGTTTGAACGCCGCCGCGGACATATACCGAGTGCAGTACACTCGGGTACAGTCGGCCAGGCTCGGCTCCCTTCTAGGTTATGCGAGAGGAGCCGAGCGTGCTCGAGTGTACTGCGCTCGGTATATGTCGGCGGCGTTCAAACACAGCGCGGGAAGCAGGGATCGGCTCAGAGACAGCGCAGGAGCAGCAGGGAGGACACCACGAAGGCCGCAGACGGACGCCAGGCAAGACACCAAAACTGTAAGTAATAAAAAATAAATAAAATTCAGGAATTTCACGTCCAGAGTAGGGGTGCGCGCTATACGCGGGTGCGCACAATAGGCTGATAAATACGGTATATATGTATGTATATATGTGTATATGTATATATATATATATATATATATATGTAATTTTATATATATATATAATATATATATATATATGTATATATATATATATATATATATATATACATACCCTGTTTCCCCAAAAATAAGACCTACCCTGAAAATAAGACCTAGCATTATTTTCCAGGAGGGCTGCAATATAAGCCCTACCCCGAAAATAAGCCCTAGTTAAAAATGCTTGTAAAATCCTATAATCCACTCTATTACAGTAGTTTATAATGTGCAATGTGTGTGTTTCTGTAATATAATTGGGTGGAAGAGAGCTCCGGCGGGTAACAGAAGTGCAGAGCGGCTTTATAACAAATGTATTTGGCACAATTATATTACAGAAACGCCCACATTGTACATTAAATAATACTGTAATAGAGTGAATTATAGGATTTTACAAGCATTTTAACTCAGTTCACACTGTGGATTCCTGACAGGCAGGGAGGGAGAGGGGAGAGAAGACATCACATTACATGGTAAGACCTACCCCATAAATAAGCCCTACTGTGTCTTTTGTTGGCATAATTAATATAAGACCCGGGCTTATTTTCGGGGAAACACGGTATATATATATATATATATATATATATATATATATATATATTATGTTATCACATGTCTGAAAACATTAATTACATGTTCTTTTAAACTTTAGTTTCACTTTTTGAATTCGGCTGCACCATAATCTCACAATATCTCACGAGATTACAGGCAGTCCACCCACTTTTACACAGATCTCGGCTGTTTTCAGAGAAAAAACTTCACCTCTGTTCACCATCTGAGAACTGAAGTTCTCAGTTTATTAAACCGGCTGCAGAGGAGATAATTCTCCTCATGAGAACTGCCGTGAACTGCTGTGAACTGAACGGAGAAAAAACTTCACCGTTTATTAAACGGACACCAGACAGTGTAGTTAGATTGATAACCCAACTTTACTTTTTTCCCATAAAGATTTTATTGACTAATGCCAAAAGAACAATACAGAAATCATCCGACAGGGACAATTACAAACAGTATACAATTACACTGCAGTGTAGGGAGTATGAAAAAGGCAAGATTAATAAGTCAGAATCATCCTTCGGTGATAGTAAACAAATGTAAGAAGAAACTAACAATGAACATCTAAGGTGGGCAACACCCAACTGTAAGGAACCAGGCGTATCTGCTAATGGCTAAAGCAGTGTCCTGGGGGGAGGAAAAAAGGGGGGGGGGGGTTGGGGTGGGTAAAAGGAACGTATTTGGGGGGGGGGGGGGTCTTGTGAAACAGGATGAAGGCCCCCTAGACAATGGGAGGCCGAAACTCAGGATGGTTCTTTCAAGGAGAGATGGTGATGTTTGTAAAGGTCGGAATCAGCTTCCAGGTTTTTCTGACAAAGCTTAAGAGAAGTTTCACACTGACAACGCCCGGGCGTCAGCGGTAAAGCGCCGCTATTCTTATCAGCGCTTTACCGTAGTTTTTGAGGCACTTTTCTGCTGCTAGCAGGGCACTTTTAACCCCTGCTAGCAGACGATGAAGGGACTTAGGCTGCATTCACATTGTAACGCCGCGTACGCGGCGTATTTTGCGGCGATTTGTTTGATGTCTATGCCCGAACGCCAATGCCGCCTGAAAAAAAGGGTCCGGGACTTGTTTTCAGGCGGCAGGCGTACGGCGTGAGATGTGAACCATCTCATAGAC
Source organism: Rana temporaria (assembly GCF_905171775.1). Classification (NCBI taxonomy): domain Eukaryota; kingdom Metazoa; phylum Chordata; class Amphibia; order Anura; family Ranidae; genus Rana; species Rana temporaria. Next base: position 438,354,062 of record NC_053492.1, read on the forward strand.
TTCAATGGAAATTCGCCTCTCCAGCGGCACGAGCGTCGCGCTTCAGGCGTATATACGCCGAGGTGTGAATGCAGCCTAATAGTAGCACCTGCGAAGCGCCGCTGCAGAGGTGCTTTGCAGGCGCTTCCCATTGATTTCAAGGGGCAGAGGCGCTTTAGGAGCGATGTTTACACCGCTCCTAAAGCGCCTCAAAGAAGCTGCTTGCAGGACTTTTTTTTAGCGTCCTGCCAGTGCAGTGCCCCAGTGTGAAAGCACGCTGGCTTTTACACTGGGATTGCAGGTGAGGCATTATTCAGGCGCTATTTTTTAGCGCTAAAGTGCCCGTGTGAAAGGGGTCTAACTAAACAAGCTGAAGTTAGGAGCTGATTGGCTACCATGCATAGCTGCACCAGATTTTGCACTCTCCAGTTTTAGTAAATCAGCCCCTACTGTCTTCATTGTTACATTGTGCAAAGCAGCAGAGCCGTACACACGGGCAAAATGTTTGGAGACAGTTGCAGGTACAAAAAATATCAGCTGACATTCTGCCCGTGTGTATGCTGGCCTGGCCGGCTTTTGTCGGACGTGCATGCTGGCAAACCAGCAGCCGACTGACTCCCGATCAGCGCTCTCAGCCAATGGCAGAGTGTTCTGGCGTCCCCCTGTCAGAACACAACAGCTCTGCGGGGCGAGATTGCTGGACTAACCTTGCATGGTTCGTACAGCGGCTCCCGACCTGAGATGTCAGTTATTTACCAGACATTACAATACTGCCTGTCTGTGTCTTGTTGAGCAGATCAGATCAAAAACAAAGACATTCAGGTGCATTTATTAACTGTATTTAATAATAAATGTTAGAGCTGCACGATTAATCGCGGAGAGAATCGCGATCTCGATTCTCCCCGTCCACAATCTCCCCGCGGGATGACAGGCGATTCTTATGAGATGTCCTGCCCGGCGTGAGCACACGGCTTACTGTACAGAGCGCGCCAGCCAATCCGAGCGCGGCATCCCCGAGCCCGGGCTACAGGCCCCGCCCGCTGCCAATCAGCGCGTCCTGGGGAATGCCTCGGTGGGAGGCGGGGTCAGTCCGCTCTTTGTCGCACAAGTGGGCGGCTCTGTAGTCCGGGGGCTTCAGGTAGTCGTGAAAGGCCGAGATCGTGCGGCGGAGGACCCCGGGAGGGGGAGCGGGGATGGATGACTCACGGGGGGGAACTCTTCCAGCCGGTGATACGAGCAGCACGGGCGGCCATGTGCAGAGTGGGCTGTCATCAGATGATCATTCATACCGATCTCTATTTATACCGATCTGCATTCATATACTGATATCGCCTATCCCTCCAATGCCAAACAGCCCACCGACATGACCAGGAGGCAGCAGAAGGTAACCAGCTTGTGTGTGTGTGCAGCAGGTGTCACCCATCACTACAGTCTCCAAAATACAGTGAGTTGAGTGAGTTTCCTTGCGTTAAGCAGTGTATACAATGTACATAATCTATCATGAACACCAGTGACCACAGTGAGAGTCAACTACCCCAGCCAGGCCCAGACCTTGCAGTCATTCTATTAAAGGGGGGCCTGTGATCCGAGGAGTGGACTTAAAATACCGGCAACCACTGTCCCTTATAATATAATGAATATTACCACAGTCAAAAAAAAATTGAGAATCGTGAGAGAATCGTGATCTTCATTTTAAGCAAAAGAATCGCGATTCTCATTTTTCCCAGAATCGTGCAGCCCTAATAAATGTAATTATATTTTAAATAAATGCATTACTGGGTTTAATTAGATGAAAAACAAAAGAGAAAAGCGCCTCTGAGTATACTGCTTTTAATTGTAAAACATAAAAATATCCAGCACTTACACCATAGTATTATGGTGCAGTCGTGGGAGCTGGTGTGCGTCTGTAGCTGACAGTCAGCAAGGCATGAGAACTGGGCAGCCGGAGGGAGCCGGGGAGAGACGGCTAAATCCTTGTTGTTGTGCCGCTGCTAGACAGAGAGTTCATCAGCTGATGCGTGACGTCAGCTCGGACGGAGGCTGAGGAGGACCACAACGCGTTTCAGAGCATGCGCACGGAAACGACCAGCGCGCTCCTTTTTCAAGTGTAATGGATAGAAGACGGGACTCATATTATAAGCAATCATGTGATCAATGCCGACCAATGGGAGTGCAGGGATAACGAGCGAATGAGGATGAGTGGAGTTGCTTTGTTAAAACAAAACAAAAAACGGGGCAGAGATACTTGGGCTGAAAAATATACGTAGAATATAATATAGACGGGGTGAATTTAACTATAATGAAGTATATGGAAAAAATATATGTATAAAAAAGACTATATCTATATATATATATATATATATATATATATAGAGAAAGCACAATTGACAAATAAAGGCAACGTGTTGCAGACATTGGACACTAGGGGGCCCCCAGAGCAAGGATATCTGGAAGGCACCTCAATTTAAATATATTATGATGAGAATGCTTATAAAAAGCATTAATAAGGATAGTAGCAATATTAATATTAGTGTAATACCAACAAAGCTATAATCGGGTAGATATAAATATAGAAATAGATGTGAATTTAAATAAATAAATAATAATCATATCAAAAATACAAAAATACAAAACTACACAAGGACCAATAGGAACAATCATTAAGCATATTTGGCCCGAATGTAGATGGAGACTGATATATAATAGAGTGTAGAAAAATGTAAATAAAAATGTAAATAAAAGGAGGGGAGGGACACCGACTCTAGGTAAAGAGCGTATATGTAGGGACACATACATAAACACACATATGTATGTGTCTACATGCACGCACGTATAGATATGTACAAACACAAAAAAGTTAAAATGTAAAGAGAATATGAGTGTTGGGGTATTAAAGAATGGCATTGACATCCAATTCTTCGTTGAGGCCGAGAGGAGCGAGACAATCAAGAGTGAATATCCAGAAAGTCTCACGTTCACATAGTCTGGAAAAACGCTCAGCCTCAGAGAGGCCCTTAGGTATGGATTCAATGACCCATACCCGTAGGCCCTCCGTAGACTGATCGTGATGTTCCAGGAAGTGGCGTGGCACACTGTGTTCGTCACATCCAGCCTCAACGAAGCGTCGGTGCGCACCAAAACGCTGTCTTAGAGGATTAATGGTGCGGCCGACGTAGAGTAATTTGCAGGGGCATGTGATGCAGTAAACCACATAATCGCTGGAACAATTATAAAAATTGTCCAGTGAGTATGATTTACCTCTGTGAAAAAAGTCTTTTTGGCCATGGGTAACGAATGGACAAGTTTTACACCTGGGTTTGTTACACCTGTACATCCCTTTGAGTGGGATCAAACAGGTAGAACCTAACGGTTTAAGACTTTTTAACCTACTGGGTGCTATCTTGTTTTTAAGGGTAGGGGCCCTTCTATACGTGACTTTGGGTTTATCACACAAGGTAGTAGCCAAATGAGGGTCTTGTTTAAGTATGTTCCAATGTTTAACAAGAATTTGTTCCATTTTTTTGTATTGTCCATGGAAACCGGTGATAAAACGCACAGCAGGTTTTTCAGGTGATTTAACAGTTTTGGGTTTTTTTCCGGGGAGAAAGGTGTTGTAAGCATGATCTATCAAGGGTTCAGGATACCCTTTTTCCAGGAATTTTTGTTTTAAATGTACACTTTGGAGAATATAGTCGCTATCTTTGGTGCAGTTTTGACGTAATCGGCAAAATTGGCCTTTGGGTATGTTCTTCACCCAGAGTGGGTGGTGACAACTATCATAGTGCAGGTAAGAATTTCCTGCAGTTGGTTTAGTGTACTTGCGGACAAATATGTTGTTCTGTTCATGACAGAGTTCTAGGTCAAGAAAAGCCAGGGACTCCTGATTCCACACAAAAGAGAAAGAGAGTCCTGACTGATTGGCATTACAGTGATCAACAAAGCTATTCACCAAACTGGAGGGGCCATCCCAGATGATGACAATGTAATCGATGTATCGGCCGTAAAATATGATGTGTCTAGAGAAAGGATTGTCTTTCCATATAGCTGAGTTCTCCCACAGACCCATGGTCAAGTTGGCGTAGGACGGGGCAAAATTAGCCCCCATAGCTGTACCATGGGTCTGTAGGTAGAAGTCACCTTCAAAATGAAAATAATTGTGGTTAAGACAAAAAGAGGTGGCCTCTAAAATGAAGGCCATCTGTTTTGAATTTAGCATGGGGTCAGAAAATAAGAATTCCTGTATGGCACGAAGGCCAATGTCATGGGGAATGGAGGTGTATAGGGAGTTGACATCCAAAGACAACCAGGAATAGTTCTCCTGCCAAGCATAGGGAGACAAGAGTTCCATAAGATGTATAGAGTCACGTATGTAAGATGGGAGTTTCTGAGCTAGAGGTTGCAGAAAGGAATCAATGTATAATGAGAAGCCACTGGTTACACTGTTCATAGAGGCAACAATAGGCCTGCCGGGTGGGTGTAATGAATCCTTATGTACCTTTGGTAAATGGTAAAAATAGGGTGTGCTGTAGAAGTCTTTTCGTAGAAAAGCTGCTTCTTTCTTGTCAATGACTAGGTCAGCTGTGGCGTGTGAAATAAGAGTGTCAGCTTCTTCACGAAAAAGGGGGAGGGGGTCACTTGTTAATTTTTTATAGGTATTGGTATCGGCTAGTAATCTCAAGGCTTCAAGTACGTAGGACTGTCTATCCTGGATTACAATGCCTCCACCCTTATCCGCTGGTTTGATTATGAGGTCAGGGTTATTGAGAAAACGTTTAAGAGACGCTCTCTCTCCTGATTTAAGATTAAACTTATGGTGTTTGCTTAGGAGGGCTGACTGTTGGCATAACTGTTGAAATTCGGCAAACACTACTCTATAAAAGGATTCTAAATATGGTCCCTTAGATTTAGTTGGGAAAAATAATGATTTGGGTTTAAAAGATGTATGTATGATAGGAGGTGAAGTGACAAGGTGTTGAGTGAGTAAATGAAAATCAAGCTCAGAATTAAACTCACCAGAATCTGTGAGCAATAAGCTCCTGTGGGACGTGTCATGAAGGGAAAGATTTAGTGTGGTCTCATTGGAGATGGAGAGGGGTGAAGACTCTGTCAACTCCGGTGTCTCCTTAAGAGATTGTATATGGTAAAATCTCTTGAGGGTAAGGTTCCTAATGAATTTATTAAGATCTTTAAATAATTGAAATGGGTTGGGTTGAATAGTGGGAGAGAAGGTAAGGCCCCTACTCAATAATGCAGAATCTTCAGGAGACAATATGTGAGAGGACAGATTAAATAACTTTATAGTTTTTGCTGTTTGGCACTCAGGGTGATGTTTTCTACGTCCTCCCCTGCATCCTCGTCTATGTGTTTTCTTTTTAGCCGGTGTTTGGAGTGGGGACCCTTTTCTAAAAAAGGCGAGAATGACAGTGAGGTAGAGTATAATGGTATTTCATCTCTATTAAAATCACCTAAAATTAAGTCGAATGGGGTAGGTGAGGGAACGTCCGGAGCACCAAGAGTAGTACCTACATTCAAAGAATGAGAGGTGGAACTGGATGCAATACCAAAATTGGTAATACATGGTACAACAGTATTATCAGTATTGTAAGTGCTGGATATTTTTATGTTTTACAATTAAAAGCAGTATACTCAGAGGCGCTTTTCTCTTTTGTTTTTCTCCTGCATATATTGAGCTGGCTTCGCTCCTGGATAGCAGCCCTGATCTACTGCCTTCATCTACAACAGTTCTTCACTGTCATCAACTATAGCCTTTTCGGCACCCTGCTGGGACTGAACCTTTCATGGACTCTTGAACATTTATACCATATATCTCCAATGTGGTTTGTGATTTTAATCTTAATTTAATTGACCATTTAATTCTATTATTATTTTTATTTTTAATTTTTAACCCTTCGTTGATTGTTTTGTGCAAACACCCTGAGCGCTGTACTCCATCCATTTTTTCGGGTTTAATTAGATGACGTTCATATTTGCCTGGCATCCAGCTTCATCCATTTATAACATATTGGTTGTGGTTATCACAACTCCTGACTTTCTGTGCCGCTCTGAATCACTGCAAAATCTACTGTCTGCTTTGGGCGTCTGTTCATCACACAATGCTGATAGATAAAAAGACTACCGAGGGCATTCTGACCTGACTGTATGCTACAGTGAAATAGAGTTTACTGCGGTGCAGATTACATAAATGGCAGAAGAGATGCAATTTTAACACCAAGGAATATACTTACAAAAACTCTGTTCTGAATAAAATATGCGGTGAATACATGTAATTATAGCATCCACAGAAGTCACGCCTAAGAACTCTGCAATCATTAACTCTAGCTTGCAGGTGCTCCGTCCTGCAGGGTCCATTCCTCCCACATACAATTCAGCAAAGTTCTGAAAGGACAATGTAGGCAGGTGTTTGGCTGCAGTAGATCTGCCAACCTGAAGGTGGTACTGTGCTGTTCCTTTAGGCATATCAGACGACTACTGAGGACTAATTTGTCCCATATTATGGACTCCAGGCAGCCATCTTGGGTAGGTTGTCATCTTTTATTAAACATCAAAATCCTGCAAGACTTGGGCAACCATCTTGACACAGAAGTGCTTAAATAGCAGATTCTGTGCCATTTGCTGCACACGCAGTGTGGAAGTCAGGGACAGAGCCCCACTGGTTAAAGTGGTTGTACACTCTTCCATATACCAACTGAAGTAACTGGCCTCATGTTATACATAGAGCTGAAACAAATGATCCTACATAAGTTGTTCCTGTTTATCTACAGCTGTCCTCCACCTACAGCCATTCAAAGTGCAGAATTGACACAGGATTTCTCAGTGCTAAAAAGAAGGGGGCAGAGAGCTGAAGTTACATCAGTGAGGAGAGCTCTGAGAGGGAAAGGACACACTCCCCTTCACACAGCACACAGGAGCACAGCTGAGGCTGTCAATCTGATGGAGCTCCCTTTTCACGTCACAATTTTTCTCTTGGTATCGGGAAAACTTGTCAGAAGTGACTCGTGCTGATAGCAGAGGAATGAGGCAACAGACAGAAATTATACTTAGTGTTTATTTAATGTCTGACCAGCCGCTGCAGATATTCTGTGGCAGGGTGGTTCTATTGCACAAAGCGATGTACTGGTATGGCGCTTCGTGCAATAGCTATAGCAGACCCATGGCTCGTCGCCGGAGCCGATGTGTGTGGCCGCGATGTCCGTCGGCCATGCGCAATCGCTACACAGAGAGGCAGAACAGGGATCTGCCAGTGTAAACAAAGCAGATCCTGTTCTGACAGGGCAGTGGAGAGAGATCATCTCTTCCTAGTGATCAGGAACAGCGATCTCTCTCTCTACTCCTAGTCAGTCCACTCCCCCCACAGTTAGAAACACCTCCCTAGGGAACACTTAAAACCTTGATTGCCCCAAGTGTTAAGCCCCTCCCTGCCAGTGTCATTTATACAGTGATCAGTGGCTCCTCTTAGCTCTGATCACTGGTCCGAAAAAAAATTCAACAGTGTCCGATCTTTCTGCCGCAATCCCGCAAAAAATTACTGATTAGTGAAAAAAAAAATAATAATAAAAGATGCCATAAATCTATCCCCTATTTTGTAGAAGCTATAACGTTTCCCAAACCAATCAATATTACCATTTTATTTTACCAAAAATATTGGCCTAAACCGATTAAATTTTTTTTTATATGGGATATTAATTAGAGCTGCACTATTCTGGCTAAAATGAGAATCACGATTTTTTGCTTATAATAAAGATCACGATTCTCGCGCCGTAACATCAGCTTTCACAATATACAAAAAAATTGGGCTAACTTTACTGTTTAGTTTTTTTTTATTATTCATTGAAGTGTATTTTTTCCCCAAAAAATTGAATTTGAAAGACCGCTGCGCAAATACAGCGTGACATAAAATATTGGAACAATCACCATTTTATACCCTAGGGTCTCTACTAAAATATATATATATATATATATATATATATATATATATATATATATATATATATATATATATATATATATATATATATATATTAGTGCTGTCAAGCGATTAAAATTTCTAATCGCGATTAATCGCATTAATGTCATAGTTAACTCACGATTAATCGCGCGATTAAGGAGGTTCACCCTTTAAAACATTTTTTTTTTTGTTTTCTTATTTATTTATTTATTTTTTATAATATTAAATTGTGTTTTTTTATTTTTTTACATTTTGATCACTTTTATTGCTGTCACAAGGAATGTAAACATCCCTTGTGACAGCAATAGGTGGTGACAGGTACTCTTTATGGAGGGATCGGGGGTCTAAAAGACCTCCGAGCCCTCCTTTGCACTTCAAAGTATTCAGATCGCCGAAAACGGCGATTCTGAATACTGTGTACTTTTTTAAATCCGGCGCCATTGGCAGCCGAGAAACCCGGAAGTGACGTCATGACGCCGCTTCCGTGGTTTCAATGCGGAGACTGAATCAAAGCCGCTTACGGCTTAGTGTCAGTCTCCAACCTGGACACAGAAGGTGGCGGATCTAGGATCCGGTCTCCCGGTGGGACGGGAGGCCCGGTCAGAGCGGCGAAAGGCGGCGGGAGGGGGGGGATGTCCCCTCCCGCTCCTCCGGCATAACAACCGAGCGGCTTTTAGCCGCATCGGTTGTTATGTTTGGATAGCCGATCGCCCGCTCTAAACAACGGTACCGGGATGATGCTTGCGGCTATATATATATATATAAGTAATTTTCTAGAAATTTTTTTGACAGCTGAGAAAGCAGAGAACTCTCTACACTTGTTACATGAATGAATTGGTAAATTCTGCATAGAGATCGTGAAGGGGGTTAAATCGAGGTCGCAATTTTTTTTTAACGATTATTTGTGTAGCTCTAATATTTATTATAGCAAAAAGTTAAAAATATTGTTTTTTTTATTAAATTGTGTTTTTTTTTTTGTTTATAGCGCAAAAAATAAAAACTGCAGAGGTGATCAAATACCACCAAAAGAAACCTCTATTTGTGGGAAAAAAAGGACGTCAATTTTATTTGGGTACTGCGTCGCACGACTACGCAATTTTCAGTTAAAGCGATGCAGTGCTGTATCACAAAAAATGGCCTCACAAATATGAAAAGGGCAATATGAGAAATGGTAAAAAAACGGGCCTGTTTTTTTACCATTTCTCATATTGCCCTTTTTATATTTGTGATCACTTTTATTGTATTTGCTGGTTTTATTCTAATAAAACCCCAAAATCTTTTTTGACCTGCACCATTGGGGTTGTGTTTTCCTTCTCTCCCCCATACATTGTTTGGAGTCTTCCATTCTACTCCATCCACCCCTCAAGGGGTTCACCTTTATCCTTCCCATCCACCGTTGAGCGGACATCTTGGGACAATCAGGACATCCATCCGGGATATCGTGCATCCATGACCCTCCACTGATGACCTCTTCCATCTGCGATCCAGTCTGAGGAAGCCGAGCTGAGTACGCCCCGTGAGTGTCCATGCCTGATTGATCTACTGTCGCTGACAGGTAGATACAAGCTTTCTGGTAAGCGCAATTTCATCTCTATTTTGAAAGTGACCCGTTTTCTGTGAGGATCCACGTTGTCATTCCATTATCCATTCATCTCACCGTTTTTTGGTGGACTTTTTAGTGTTATATAATTTTTGATAGTGTTTTCTTCAACACTAGTTTATTCATTTATTATTGCTATTTGTGTGTTTTTTTGTCACCATATCACTGTTTTAGCACAGTGATTATTGATTTAATATTTTCCAAGAGAAATCATTGTCTTTATGGTATCACAGCGCTACATTTTCTTTTTCACAATAGCACCCTGTGGCCTTTTAAACAGTTTGGTTGTAGGTCCCAACCATTTTGTCTTCATGCTGCAGCCATCAATCACGAGTTTCTTGCTCCAAGGTGTGAATCTTGCCTACCAGAGTAGGATCGTGGATACAGATTTGCCACTTCCTTGTGGTTGGTACAGAGTAGTATATGACTTATGATTCAAAATTAGGACCTTGATCAGACATAATCTGTTTCAGACAGGCATAGGGCTGTACTGCGCAAGTCCAAAAATACCTAGCCATGGTGACAACGGTCTGATCTTGTTTGGGCATCACAGTGGCAAATTTGAAAAGGTTATCTACAAAACACCGAAGTGTAATGATATCCAGAGGATGTCTCTGCCATCTTGGATGTCTTGGAACCGGCCAATCCAGGCTTGTCCAAACAGTTGATGGTAGGAAGTAAAGTCCATGGTGGTCACCTGAGACTTAATGTAAACTAAGCAGTTTGCCTGATGGCCATTTAAAGCCACACATACCACCGGACAGAATAAGATAATTGTAGAAGCCATGTCTGGGACAAGATTAAGTAGTTCCTGCGGGTTGCCCATTTTCCCCTTGTCAGCAATTCCTTTTGACACGTCCTCTTCGACCACACCATCAAACACTTCTGATCTATGTTGGGGTCCATGTGGACCCAGTTCTAGTTCTTAAAAGCATATACTTCTTGGTCAAATCTCTAACAGCCCTTTCGAAAGTGGATATAGGAGAGGGAGCAGCCTCTTCCTTCCTCGACAATTACCATATGTCTCCATTCGTGACCATCACACGGGCTTCCATCTCCTCCTGCTCTAGAACTACTGTTTCTTCAAGGATAGCAATACCAATGCATCAGCTTTAACATGGTCTTTCAGCACCCATTTAAGTGGACCATACAGGGGCAAAACGAGTATGGCTCTCCTAGCATTGCCCTCCAGCGAGTTAATTGACAGATCAGAGGGGTGTGTCATGAGCACTTGAAACAAGCGAGCCATACTCTCTAGCCTTTCTGCCTAATCTGTCAGGGGAATGTTTGTGTCATTATCACTGCCAAAGCTGCTCCCAAAGGTACCATGATAACAACTCAAGCTGCACCCACTGTTGAGGATGGATTTTCCAATCCTGCCAACTACGCCAAGTGTCAGCGTGGCCTCACCTGTATACCCGTGAATTGAGAGGAGCCAACACATGTTAATATTCAAACGTTGTTTATATTGTAGAAATATTGTAGGCACAGATATGAGCTTTTGTCCCCATCTGTCACCTTTTCTGGACAGTTCAGTCTGCATGTAAAAGTAAAGTAAAATATAAAAGGAATTTATAAGATAGTGAGGTATTAGATTGTACGCTCTCATGAGCAAGGCCCTCCTAACCCTCTTGTATTGAATTGTATCAAAACGGTACTGTCTCCCTTATATTGTAAAGCTCTATGTAAACTGTTGGTGCCATATAAATCCTAAATAATAATAATAAAAAAAATAATAGAAACTGCTATCAATACATGTATAAACTACATACATACATACATCTGATTATTACATGCAACACCCGAGCATACAACATTTAAATATCCAGAAGAATATATGGTACTAAATATTGGGTAATTCAGCATATACCTAAATAAAAGATGTAAGATATTGCATCTTACATCTATGAATTTCTTTTCTTTTCTGAGCAGCAAAGATGAACTTACAATTTCAGTAAACTCAAACTTGAGAGAAAAATATGGAGGACATAGGCTTTCTGCTTTTACCTCTGCTGGTTTGAACTCCTCTATTCCGCCATCCAGCTTCTGTTTAAGTGCACTGTTTATCTGCTTAGCATTCTGAACCTTGAAATGTAAGCAAAAGATGCATTTAGAAAATCAATAGGAGAATCAGTATAAAGCATTACATTTTATTTTTTCAATTTGAATTAGTTTCAAACTTTTAGCATGTTACCTTTTTTTCCTCCAAGTCTGTTGTGTCTCAAAAATGTAAAAAAGGATAAACTGAGAGAAATGCATAAACATAGCAGCACCAGACCAATTTCAGAAAAACTTGTCAGCACATATTTCTTGCTGCAGAATCTTTCACCCCACTGGTGTTGAGCCCTTCCAAGCCATTTACTTTGGTCACCATTTCCACAAACTTAGGCACACCTATGCCTATCCACCTTGTATGAAAATGACAAAACTTACAGACAGGTCCTTCAGATACTGCATGGGGGCTGCCCATGGGGAAGTGAAGACGGCCCTGGAATTACAGAATCTACAGTGAGAGGTATCTGCTGACAGTTAACTTCTACTGTTGTTACTGTAGTCGCTGTACTAGCAAACATAAGCCTTTTATGACACAAAAGGTCTGTGACTATAAATGCAGTCTTCTGGTGAGTCTGGAGGGGATAACAGACAGTTATATATATATACATACACACACAGCAGTATGTATAATATGGCATATTGTATAAACAGATATTAAACAAAAAAAAAATATGGCATATTGTACAGACTGGAGCTATCTGCAGTAAGTTACGCACAGTCAAAGGAGTTGAGCAGGCATAGTGTAAAGCAGGGGTAGGTAGGTAACCCTGGAGTGGTAAGTGTGAACATGGAAGAAATCAAAGATCATCAGGGTGCAAAAAAAATAATGTCAATTTTACTTTAAATTCCCATGATACCCCATGCCAGCATTTTTCCCTGAATGAGTATTGTCAGTTTAGAGCTCACATAAAAAAAAAAAGTACTACCTGACGTTTTAATGATATTAGTTCCATGTCCAGTTGCCGAAGAACAGTATTGGCGGCATTGGGGCTACATGACACAGCTACAACATCCTCTTTGCCTATGAACATGCCCTTCGGAGGTCGGCACTTGGACCGCTGAGAGTGGTGGCGATGCTGCAAACTTTGGTATTCTCTTCTGCCAAGTGCAACTTTTACTGGCTGAATACAGGAGTCCGGGGTCGCCTGGAGAAAAGAGAAAGATATATATTTCCAGCCATAATTAGCTATTGTCTGTAAACACAAAAATGTTCTAGAAAATTATGTTACCATAGAATGGCTGCTCTCTCAAACTACATATACATGTCACTCAGGTGGAGTTAACCACTTTTTACCCCTTTCATGACCAGGCCATTTTTTTTGGAATACTTACCTGAGCCCCATCTCTGTCCACAAGTGTCTTGGCTGTCCAAACTCTCCTCCTGATTGGCTGAGACACAGCAGCAGTGCCACTTGCTCCCACTGCTGTCAATCAAGGTCTGTTAGTCAATCAGGAGAGAGAGGGGTGTGGCCAGGTTGGGGCTCTGTGTATGAATGGACACAGAGAACCAAGACTCGGCTCAGATCCCCCCATAGCAAGCTTCTTGCTGTGGGGACACTCAACAGGAAGGAGGGGCCAGGAGCACAGAGGAGGGATCCGAGAAGAGGAGGATTTGTGCAAATGCAACTGTACAGGGCAGGTTAGTATAACATGTTTGTTATTTAAAAATAAAATAAGACTTTACAAGAGGCACAAGAAGACTTGTGACACTTTGAGACTGATGAGATTGTCCACGGCATCGAGTCTCTAAAACCCAGATGTGCTCCTTGAAGGAGCATGGAGGACTAGGGGAACCAGATTTTTCAAAATATTATCTCACAGACCATTTGTGACACTTAGCCTCATAGGACAATCTACTATTCTACAGCGCTAGAGAAATGCGAGCATTCGAGTGGAAATTTTGAGGGCTGATATACAGTATATATTTATGCAGTATAATGAGGTAAGTCATCAATATTTCTTGGGACAATGTAATAATAGCTGGCTAAACAATAAGCTCTTCAGACCTTTTGACAAGGTTTTCGATTAAGCAACCTGGTTATTAAAACTTGGGAAGTAGTCCAATTTACTCACCAGTTTCTTGATTTTTTTTTGGGGGGGGGGGGGGGGGGTTGTTATAATAACTTTACTTACCTCTTTCTTGGCTTCTTTTTTTGGATCATAATCGCTATCATTTGCATCCTTAGGACTTGCAGGCTCCACATCTTCATCACTGAGTATAAACAAAGTTTTAGTTTGGTCCATTTTTTTTCTACGCATGATTCACACAACCATGATACAACCTGACAAAATGATGGTTAAAATCAGAACTTCAGGCAAAAAAGCTGTTCAGCTAATCTTATCATCCACTAACCTCCACCACACTGCACAGCTAGTCAGGTGAAAGCACATATTATTGGTTCAGCATTAGATCTTTCCCTTTTTCCAGAGCACTACATAAACAGTTGGCACTATATAAATGCTGTATAATAATAATAATGTTGATTCACACTCTAATGTACACACGATAATTTTTCGGCATGAAAAAAAAAAGGCGTTTTTCGGCATGTAGAAAAAACAAAGTTTTTCCAACTTCATCATTAAAACGACGTTGCCCACACACCATCGTTTTTTAAAAATTCTCTAGCAAAGCGTGGTGACGTACAACACGTACGACGGCACTATAAAGGGGAAGTTCCATGCGGATGACGCCACCCTTGGGGCTGCTTTAGCTGATTCCGTGTTAGTAAAAGACGATTCGCGCTTTTTTGTCTGTTACAGCGTGATGAATGTGCTTACTCCATTATGAATGGTAGTTTTACCAGAACGAGCGCTCCCATCTCATAACTTGCTTCTGAGCATGCACAGGTTTTTAACGTCGTTTTAGCCCACACACGATCATTTTTTACAACCCGAAAAATGACATTGTTTAAAACGTCGTTAAAAAATGCAGCATGCTCGAAATTTTTTTTTTCGTTTTTCAGAAGTCGAAAAAGGATGTGAAGCCCACACACGATCATTTTAAATAAAACATTTTTAAGGCTAGGTTCACATCTATGCGAATTGAGTGCGGTTTAAACCGTATCTAATTCGCAGGACATTTCAAAATACATTGTTTTCAATGAGGCTGGTTCACATATGTGCGATGCATTCGCACTGCGTATTGCCTCCAAACCGCATGCGGTTTTTATGTCTTGCGGTGCGGCTCAGGTGCGAATTCAGTCCCATTATCTTCTATGGGTACGCATCTAATTCGCACATGTGTTCAGTTCTTTGCAGGAGTTTCTCTCATTCAGCTCAATACAATTCTCCCCCACTCTCCTCTCACCCGGAAGTTCTCCCAGGTCTCCAAATTCGCACCTGATCTGCAGCTAAACCGCAGTTGATCTGCAGAACACCCTCTAGAGAAATCTGCAACGACAACGCAGCTCAAAAAAGCAACGCACTAGTGTGATTCCGGCCTAAAACAACTTTTTTTAATGCCGAAAAATGAGCGTGTGTACGTGGCATAAGGCCCCATGCAGACTAGACCTGGTTCACACCTATGCTTTTTTTTTTGCGTGTTTTAAGTTTTGCAGAAACACACTACAGTCCATTTAACAAGATTTCCTTTGAATGTAGTTCACATCTGTGCATATTATGGAAAGGGTCAGGGACTATTCTCCTGGTTTTTGGTTCCATAGACTTCAATGGATGAAAAGCATGTATTAAAAAATGCAAAATGCACCTGGAATATGCAAACTGCAACCTGCATAGGTGTGAATCGGGCTTTAGGCCCTGTTCACACTGCTGCGAATTCTATTGAGAATTTGAGCCGTTGCGATTTCTCAAATTCGCAAGTCATTAAAATAACATTGTTTTCCTTTAGTGCAGTTCACATCAGTGCGGTGCAAATCTAAGCTGCGGGAAAAAAGGATCCTGTGTGAGTGTGATCCATGTGCGATGCAAATTCAGCTCTATAGACTGGCATTCCCTAAAATCACGCAGTAAGTTCGTGGCAAAATCGCGGTAATTGTGGTAAGATCGCGCAATTTTGATTCGCAGGAGTATGAACCTAGCCTTCAGCCCTGGTTCACACTGGGCTGCGGGAGTGAAGCCGTGCGAGTTCAGCTGAACTCGCACGATTTCACTCCCGCCGGCAGTCCCGATTTCGGCCGCGATTTAAGAGACATCTGTGCAGGTTTCTGCACAGATGTCTATGTAAATCGCAAAAAGTAGTACAAGAACTACTTTTTGAAATCGGTGCAGCGCCGCAGATGCGGCGTCGCACCGATTAGGACGGCGCCATTGCCGACAATTGGAGGCATTTGAGATGCGATTTCACATGTGAAATCGCATCTCAAATCGAATGAAATCGCACCCAGTGTGAACCTGGGCTCAAGGACATTTCACATTTTATTTTTTAGCTTCTAAACACCCCTCCATGTTAGCATAGGCGTTTGCAGGCAATTAGAGGCAGGGGCGATTACAGTCAGAAACAAAGAAACACATCACTTATGGTTCAGAAGAGGAGTGTTTCAGCAGAAAGTACGCCCAACACTCTAAATGCAAGGTATATGTAGAGCTTGAGAATTCATGTATTTCAATGGCCAGAATAAATGATTATTCTGGCCAATGGAATGAATGAACGTCCAAACGATTGACTCTCGTAAACGTGTTTTTACACTGCTTTTCTACTGCCAGGAGAAAAAGGATTCAGAAGAGCTGGGCAAACATCTGGTGTACTTTACAAGTCCTTTGACAGGTTCTCTTAACTGTTTGCCTGAATACACTTTTCAGGAACATGCAGTCATTGTATAGTATTTGGAATGTATATCTGAACACAATCAAATCACAGGAAATCTCTAATGATCTTGCAACCTACTAGGAATACTCATTTTCTATGGTATCAATATGCTCTCAGTCTCTGACCTAGTGTATCTGTAGGTTGCAAAGTCAAGAGTGAAGTCATTGGCCTGGATTCAGAAAAGAGATACGACGGCGTATCTTCATTGTGAAGGACTTTTATGCAATTGCCTATATGCTTCAGTTTAATTCTCTCCCTGCTATTTTAATGTCTGTGTGTTATGTGTAGAAGGTGATTTTATGTGGACTCGAGTGACTCATTCCTCTGCATAACAGACTGTTGAAAGGCTAATGTCCCATCACCAGCCAGCTCTCTATTCTAAAGGGTAATTGATCTATTGTGTGTGTGAAGAAGACCTGTGTTTACCCTTAAGAGATGTGTATTGTATCGTCAGGCTAAATGATTAGATAATTGGCTCATGTTAATTATTCTGATTGCTTCATTGTAGTAATTAACTTCACTGATGTCATTAGCTAAAGAAATGTGTCTTCAGGGTCGGCACCAGAGTGTCTACCTATAATCTGTATGGGAGCCCAGTGTGTGGAAAGGGGGTGGAGATTTCATTGTTCTTTGATTGATGATTAGCTTGTAAACTGTATATAACTAGGAGAATGCTGCCATTAAAGTGAGTCTTGTTCCAGCATTAAGCTTTGGCTCATGTGTGGATTATTCGGCGATTCCAGGGAGTTCTACTCGTGGAATATTGGGTGATTTTCTTTTATGGGAAGAAGGGAATGCTTGATGGGTATATGTTCTACTACCGTCACATTCATCTTCTGCAATTTTCAGCGGCTCCGTTGTGCTCCGTACTGCGCAAGCGCTGCGCCTGCGCAGTACAGAGAGGGCATTATCCGCCGGGGGACCTTTCTCGGCAGGACACCAGCACCCATACACTTCCTGGTTTTCGTGCAGCTGACTACCCAGCATGCACTTAATGTTCTTGCTTCTGTGCAGTATAGACAGTGAGTGGTGCACATTATAGTTAACAGGTTTTCATATCAACAACAGCACCGGCGGAAGTTTCCAAGCAGAGGAGAGTGTAAGGGCATGTCATCCAAAAAAGAGGATGCCCATTGACTTCTAGGATTATTGACATAGATATCCAAGGGTGTCAACAGGACATCCTTGATGACGTAAATTTCCGCAGCACTGGACTGGCTCAGAAGCGGTGGGAATTTTGAACCAAAAAAAAAAGCAGCTTCGCTGTAAATAAGACACATAAACTATTCACCAATAAAATGAGGTTGCCACCAATAGCCCCTGTTTGGACCACATTTACCCTCAATTTTTGATCACAGTAACTAAGTAACTAGAATGGTGCTGGAAGCCCCTGCCAAAATACTCATTACAATTTGGTTGTAAAGTGCATAAGACTTGGTGATGGGGCATCAATAGACCAACCATTATTATTATATAATATAAACAGTGGCCCAAGGACCAAACTATTTTCTTTGCTTACAGCATGAACAAAAGGAAGATCAGCAGAAAGAGTGATTATGAGGAATGACACAGGTCTTCATTTATACACATCAAAGTTGACAAGATCAGTGGACAATACCTTTCTCCATTGTTGTTTTTACTGGCCAACTTCCGTGCCTGTCTGTCCATTAAACTTGTCCGGGATCGTGTTTTTTTCCATGAATAGTAGTATTTCACAAGGCTAGCTATTGTTTTATCTGGAAGCTAAAAGTAAAGGGTTAATTCAACAGAGATTAAACAAAAAGTGATACTACATACTGTACTTGAAATATTTTTAGACTGGTTTACCATTATGTATATAATATGTTATGTCTCGGTATATGAAGTCATCATATGATCACACTGCGAAGTCTTACCATTTGTTGAATCCTATGGAAACTCTTCCCATGGAAACTGAATGCTTGTTCAAAGAGAACTTTGTCTTCCACTGTCCATTCATCAGGGAAAGGTGTAAAGTTGGGCAGGTCAGCGAGGGATTTCTCAATGTTGTGCTTGTGCCAGAAGAGCATGCCGAGGGCCTTTACAGAAAATACAAAGAACCTTTAATAATTCAGGCCACCTACCTCAAACTATGCAGGCATTAAAAGACAAAACTTGTCCGCATAACAGATTACCATTTCAAAATTTGACCTACAATGCTTTTGGTAAAAGCCAGCTTAGCTATATGGTGTCTCTTTAATCTAACTGCCTTTCACAAATGCAGAGAATTGGGTTTTAATTCCTTGGTTTCTCACATTTTCTCTTCCTCAGCATATTACAGCTGAGCTGGTCTAACCCAAGTCATCATTAACACTCAAGCCTCATTTCATCTGATCCTCACTGCTAACATTTTCCAAAAAAAAACAAAAAACAATCGCCTTATAAATACTTGTTTTTTTCTAAGCGGTCAAGTGACCACAAAGCTCCGCCTTATCCCCTTCTTCTCTCTGCGGCTGGTGGACGGGACTCTTCACCTCGACAAGGAAGGGAGCTTTGGATTCTGGTGGGATGACGTCACTGCTACGGGGAATTCAGAACTGCTGTTGGAATTGTCAAAGTACACAGTGCTTAGGAAAAACATAAAAAACAGATATTCATAAAGCGACTTACTGGAAAATGTAAGCAGAGAGAATCAAAGGAAAGGAGAAGCATAATTTCTACTTTAAAGAAAAAACGTAGCCATTAAGGTAAAAAAATATTAGCTCATTAAAAAAGATGAACTAAAAAAAAAAAAGGGAAGCTCTTGTGGCAATACTCATCTTAAATTTAGAGTTGTCCCTTCCGCCACTAGATATATTCAGTCTTCCAGGTTGGGTGACGGCAAGCACAATGCAACCCACTTTCTCTGAGGCTACCATGGCCCCTCCCTCCGCCAGTGACTAAACAATGAAGGAGAAGCAGCAAAGTGATGAGTTTATCCCTGTGTCACTCCGCCTATCAGTATGTTTCTTGTCAGCACATGAACTGATTGGCTACTTGTGCTGCTTCATCCTCTCACACTTGAGCGTAATACAGGGACTTCAAGAGGCTTATTCCAGGTCAAATTCAGGTACTTACGCTGCTTGTATTTCAAAAATACATTTAATGGTGTTATTAATGAATGCAAAGCTGCTTTAATTTGTGTCTTTCACATCTCCTTGGAGTTGGACTTTAACCAATATAAGGCGGCTCATCACATCACAGAAAGCTGCAAACCAAACACAAAAATAAACACAAAATACTTACAAATCAATATAGCAAACACAATTACAAACATACCTGTTCCACGTTGTAGCCGTGTTTTTCTTTTGCGATTGCAATATACTCATCCACTGTTTAAAATAAATGTACACGTTTAGATACCATTACCAGTATGTGAAATGATAGCACAGTACAGCATCGCCTTTCAAGGGCACAACATTTTCCAGTCTTTGACAACCTTCCCTTAAAGGCATTGTACCCTTTCCATTGTTTTTGTTGTTGACTAGGTATTCGTGTATTTCTATTCCCTGTGTTTTTTTGTCTTCCTTACCTACAAATGATCAGTGCTCATGTTGTGACTGTAGTTTGTATGTCATGGCTGATTGATTCCACTATATCCATATATTAATTTGCCTAGCTTGGCCCTACTCATCAAGGGGACAGGACAGCCAGCTTCTTGTTCTGGGTCACAATTCATGATTCACAATTTTCTCTGCTGCATCACAAACGTGGGAGTGCTAATGCAATGAAAACACTTATTTTCCCTTCATTGCTCGGCCTGCTTGTATATGTGTCAGATCCAATTACTAGGCCTGAAGGGCACTAGACTGAGAGACTGTGGGATATGTAGTTTCTTCACAGGAAATGTTATTTCTTACATTACAGACAGAAGCCATACATTAACCTGTGCAGTGTCATGATGACACATGTCACATGTCTCACCACAAACAGAAAGTGCTGACAAAGACAGAAAGTGCTGACAAAGAAATGTGAAGATTTAGGCCCTGTTCACATCTGGCCTGTTGTAATCTCGGGCAGAATATCTGGGATTCTGCCGTGATCCCAAATAACGTGGCAATATGCACCACGCGTGTTTGGTTGCCATTAATTTTCAATGGTACTGAAACGCGGTGTGGTTTTGCCACAATAAATCGTGCAGCAATGGCAGCGAACCGCATCCCGTAAGGCTTGTCGTCCTGAAAGCAGCAGGAGCCTTTTTTGGGTTCCAAGTCTTGAGGCAAAATTCCAGTAAAGAAATTGAACACTGCTCAAGATGTGTGTATACCATCCAAGACAGAGGTCCCCCGCCCGGCTCGCCTCAGAAATCAGCAGGAACAAAAATAAAAATAAAAGGTTGATGGCTACACACTCCGGATGGGCGTCAAAACATTTGTGTATCATATCAAAAGACAAACTCATAACAGCACTATGAGTATGAGAAGATGAATGCTGAAAGCCTTACAGCAAAACTGAACCACATTTAGGTGCCATTGAAAATAAATGAAAGGCAGTTGAACAAAGGTGGTGCATATTGCCATTATTGTGGTGTGATTTGGGATCGAGATTCCAAAAACGCCAGATGTGAACCGGACCTTAATCTACTATAGGCTGTATGTACAGCGCAACAAATGACACCATGAAACTACATGATCAATGTCCAGGAAAATGTATACCGTATTTATCGGCGTATATCGCGCACTATTTTCCCCTTAAAATAAGGGGAAAATCGTGGGTGCGCGATATACGCCGATAGCCGCTTCCCGCGCTCAGTTTGAAATCCTGCGCCGACATATACCGAGTGCAGTACACTCGGGTACATTCGGCCAGGCTCGGCTTTCGCTCGTGCTCACGCATAAACGTCACAGAGCGTGAGCGCGAGCTAAGCCGAGCCTTGCCGAATGTACCCGAGTGTACTGCACTCGGTATATGTCGGCGGAGGCGTTCGAACTGAGCCCGGGGACTCGACGTGAGGCGCGCGCTGGAGAAGCCGGGAGGACACCATCGAGGCCGCAGACGGACGCCGGACCGGACGATGGACGCTGGGAAGACACCAAAACTGTAAGTAATAAAATCATATAACTTTTTTTTTACAGGAATTTCGGGGGCAACATTAGGGGTGCGCGGTATACGCGGGATCGCGTTATACCGCGATAAATACGGTAATTCCTTTAATTAAGGAATGCATGATTTTCAATACTGCCCTCTAAAACGACAGAAAGGCGGCCATGAGATGCTCATTTAAAAAAAGAAAAGGGAATTACTTACACTTCAGATCTGGTATAATATGATAAGGAGACCACACCAACATTCCTCCGCTGTCCTTATCTGTATATTTTGTAGCGCCTTTAACACAAAAACACATAAGTGATAAGTGACGACATCTTTCTCAGTAATCTGTACAAATGTAATTTTACCAAAAGCAGTAACTCTTCTGACATACTAAAAACACAACCGTTAGAGATTTATTCATATAGCTCTGGAGAATATCACCCAAAAAATAAAGATGTAACAACAATCAGAAGGGTGGCACAGTGATTAGCACATACACCTTGCAGCACTGGGTTCCTAAGTTTGAATCCTGACAAGGCCACTATCTGCATGGAGTTTGCATGGGTTTCTTCCGGGTACTCTCATTTCCTCCCACACTCCACAGACATGCCAAGAAGTTAATTAGCTCTTGTTTAAATTGGCACGAATATGTGTGTTCAACTTGGCTATGTTGTTGCACATGTGTTATCACATTCTGCGTATCGGTTCCAAGCCTGAGCAATTAGGAGGGGGTTAAGAAAACATTTAGAGACCTACCTTTGCCAAGGAATATCTATGGAAAAGGTCTTTAAGTGTACAAAACATGGTTACCCATGTGGTACAATGTATTGCAATGCTTGCTTTTTTGTGATGCATTACAGCATGTTAGAACACACTGCAAAAATTAGAACACGCCGTTTTTTTTCAGCACAAGCCAATACAGCGCATTAGTGGTTAATGAAGGCAGACGACACAACACAAATTGCCTTGTTCTGCTCAATGCAGTTGGTGTGAAAGAGTCCTCACTCTTGTGCACCATTTTAGAGTGCAAAACTCAGATCACATAGGTGGTGCCCACCTCCAAATTAACATAGAAGCTGGAGGGGTGAATTCACATTGACGTGGCGGCTGGTGCTCAAATTTTTTTGGGGGGAGGGGGGACAACATCAATTGCAGACTTACTGTGCCAATCAAATGCCGCCACTTGTGCCCATCACATGCAACTACTTGTTCCCCATCAAATGCTGCCACGTGTGCCACATCAAATGCCGCCACTTGTGCAACATTAAATGCCGCCATTTGTGCCCATCAAATGCAGCCACTTGTGCCCATCATATGCAGCCACTTGTGCCACATCAAATGCCACCACTTGTGCCCCATCAAATGCCGCCACTTGTGCCACTTAAAATGCCGCCACTTGTGCCCCATCAAATGCCGCCACTTGTGCCCCATCAAATGCTGCCACTTGTGCCCCATCAAATACTGCCACTTGTGCTCCATCATATGCAGCTACTTGTGCCCCATCCAAAAAATCTCCATAACTGTTTAACATCTACAAAACTATGGTATAGATCAGTGGTCTCCAAACTGTGGCCCTTTGCTTGCTTTTATCTGGCCCTTGGGGCATAATTTACCAAAGATGGGGCACAATTCCTCCCAATGACACCAACGACGGGGCACAACTCCTACCACTGATAACAATGATGGAGCACAATTCCTCACAATGACATCAACAATTGGGACTAATGATAATGCACAATTCCTCCCACTTACATCAACGTTGGGGCACAATTTCTCCCGCTGATGTGGGGACCTTTTCTACTCCCAATGTCAACAGTCTGGCCCCCTTAAAGTCTGAAGGACAGTAAACTGACCCCCTCATTAGAAAGTTTGAAGACCCCTGGTATAGATAATGGAATTTTTATTTTATTTAATATTTTGTGGTACTAAAAGGAAAAAACAACATACTTCAGTGTGCCTTTTGGGCTGTAATCTGATGCGGTCAGACTTTATATTTTGCAAAAGGAATGCAAAACTCCCACTGCTTTAGGCTCTGTAATAACATGGCATGTGTAGTTTGAAGCTTTTAAACTGAACTATGGTTATTTTTCAATGACTATACATATGGAGTAATTGGTCTAACGTTTACCTGAAATAATTTTCGTTAAATGTGACTTTCAGTTGCTGTCTGTATAAAGCAGCCTTTCCCAACCTTTATCCCAATATTCAGGTCTGGGGGGACCCTTGCTAAAAATTATTTTGCATGGTAACTACAGTATGTTGGCCACATTGGTGGTAAATGATAGATGGTTCCCTTACGCTGGTTGGTCAGTGAAACGAATGGCCTGTTACACTGATGGTTGTTGGTGAAGAATGCCTATTGGTTAGTGTAGTGCCCCCATACACTGGGAAGCAGTGGGGAGAATGCTTCTATCACTGGTGGTTAGGGGAAAGAATACCCCCACATTTCAGACAGCAGACATGGTTAATTTTGTCAGTAGTAACTTACCACCAGTAGGAGAAGCTCCACTGACCATATGCCGCTGGTTCTGGCAAGTGCCGCTGGTGCCAGATCTATATGGCCACCATCAGCTGAGAGGTAAATTAACTAGTGATTGAAGTATAATTAAAGGGCAAAACTTTTTTAGTTTTGGATAGAATGGACAAGGATTAAAACACCTGACATTTTTTACTGCTGTCTGTGCCCGTTAGAGAGATTCACTCAAAATCAAAAGTGAAAGTCAAAGAAAATCCCACATTTTGCATTGACATCAGAACACTAAAAGAGGAGAAATCTTTCGAAAGGGGCCATTCATTAAATACAAATTATGATGCTCACTGTGATCACAAGGTACAGACAGGGCCAATCACAGCTAATCACAGTACACACTAAATAAAATATATTCATTTTCATTCAGTAAAAATGGTTGCTTATAACAGTGAAATTCACTGTGCAATGTAAATGTAAAAATTATTAACCACTGGCTGACCGCCCTATAGCAGTCTTACTGCTACAGGACAGCATGTGTGCACCAGATCACGCATATATACGTGATTCTGCACTTCCGCCTGCAGGTTTATTCAAAGCAGAAGCCGATCTGCGGGTGCCGGGCACTCAATGTCCGCCAACACCTGTCAATTGTTGGGCAGAGATGCAGAATGGAACTCTGCCTATGTAAACAAGGCAGAGTTCTGTTCTGCCAGGTGGTAAAGGATGGATTCTGTGTTCCTGCAAAGCAGGAACTTAAATCGATCTCTTTCCTTAGTAAAAGCAGCACATATAGTAAACACAAACACTGGCTAGGCACACAGTTAACCATTAGATTGCCCTAGATGTTTAAACCCTTTCCAGTCAGTCATTAGTACAGTGACTGCATATATTTAGCATTGATCATTGTATTAGTGTCACTGGTTCCCACAAAGTGTCAAAAGTGTCAGTTAGTGTCGCTGATCTCCACCAGTACTAGTATTACAAATAAATAAAAAAATCCAGTATATAGCCCATAGCTTGTAGACGCCATAACGTTTGCCTAAACCAATCAATAAATAAAAAACATGTACCAGAATACATATTGGCCTAACCTTTTGCGGAAATTCAATTTTTTTACATTTTTTATTGGCTATGTTTTATAGCAGGAAGCAAAAAAAATTGGATTTTTATAACAACTTACCTGTAAAATCCTTTTCTTGGAATACATCCCGGGACACAGAGCGGCATAGTAATTACTATGTGGGTTATAGAGCCTACCTTCAGGTGATGGACACTGGCACACCCAAGACAGGAAGTCCCCATCTATATAACCCCTCCCATTCCGGGAGTACCTCAGTTTTGTAGCAAAGCAATAAGTGTCCCCAAAATAAGGGGCGGGAGCTCTGTGCCCCTAATGTACACCAAGAAAAGGATTTTACAGCTAAGCCGTTATAAAAATCCTATTTTCTTTATTGTACATCACGGGACACAGAGCGGCATAGTAATTGCTATGTGGGATGTCCTAAAGCAATGCGAAATGACACCATAAACAAGCCGGGTGCCGTGAGGACCTATACTGCAGTACACTATGCCCAAAGGCGATATCCTCTTGCCTTCTTACATCTAATTGATAGAATTTAGTGAATGTGTGGACTGACGACCAAGTCGCAGCCTTGCAATTTTGAGCCATGAAGGCCTGGTGATGCACTGCCCAAGAAGCACTAACTGTTCTAGTAGAGTGCGCCTTAACTTTAAATGGAGGAACTTTCCCTTTCAAACCATAGGTTTGGGTAATAACTTGCCGAATCCACTTAGAAATAGTACATTTTGACGCTGCCTGACTCTTTCTGGGGCCTTCCGGCAGAACAAACAGAATGTCCAATTTCCGAATCTGAGCAATAGCCTTAAGATAGACCTTAACTGCACTCACTACATCCAAGGAATGTAATGATTTTTCCTCAGCAGAACTAGGTTCCGGAAAAAAGGAAGGGAGAACCACATCCTGGTTCAAATGAAAACTTGACACGACCTTGGGAAGAAAGGCCGGATGAGGTCGTAAAACCACTCTATCTTTATGAAGAATCAGATATGGCTTTTCACAAGAAAAACAAGAAAGAGCCGCCAACTCCGATAACCTCCTGGCAGAGGAAATGGCTACCAAGTATACCAACTTCCTTGTCAGAAGGACTAAGGAAATGTGGGACAAAGATTCAAAGGGCTGTCTTTGCAGCGCCGAAAGAACCAGGTTTAAGTCCCATGGGCACAAGGGTTGGTGGATTGATCTGAGTCACCCCCTGCAAAAAGGACTTAACTAGCGAATGTGTATCTAGTGGCCTCTGAAAGAAAATTAATAAGGCCGAGACCTGCCCCTTGATGGTACTCAAGGCTAATTTCATGTCTACGCTTCACTGTAGAAAGTCAATAACTCTGCCTATGACATATCTACGAGGATGCCACCTCCTGGCCTCACACCAGGCCACATATGCCTTCCATACCCTGTAATAAATAAGTCTGGATGCTGGCTTTCTTGCATTAATCAAGGTATACACCACAGAAGTAGAGAGTCCCTTCTTCCTCTGGATGTGGGATTCAATAGCCAGACCGTTAAACTTAGGGTTCGTAAGGAAGGGTGGAATATCGGACCTTGTGAGAGCAAGTCTGGACGAAGCGGCAGGATCCACAGATCCCCTACCGACATCTTTACAATTTCTGTGTACCAGGATCTTTGGGGCCATGCCGGAGCTACAAGTATCACGGCTTCCCCTCTAACCTGATCCTGCAAAGGAGTCGCAGCAGCAACTGCAATGTGGGAAACGCATACATTAGCGACAACTGCTCCCACGGACAGACCAGCGCATCCGTCCCGCAAGCGAGCGGATTCCTCGTCTGGGACACAAAATTGTCCACCTTTGTGTTGAATCTGGACGCCAAGAGATCCACGTCTGGCGTCCCCCACCTCCGACATATGGCCAGAAAGATGTCGGGGTGAAGAGACCATTCTCCTGGAAATAACTGGTGGCGACGTAGGATGTCCGCCTGCCAATTCTCTACTCCTGGGATGAAGATTGCGGATATGCATGGGACATGACCTTCTGCCCAAGTCAGGATCTGGTCCACTTCCTTTTGGGCTGCACGACTTCTGGTGCCGCCCTGGTGATTTATGTAAGCCACAGCAGTGGCATTGTCGGACTGAATTCTGACAGGGGAACCCTGTAACCCGGATGTCCATGTCTTCAGGGCCAAGCGTGCCGCTCAAATCTTCAGAAGGTTGATCGGCAGAGACCTTTCGGAGTTCGACCAACTTCCCTGTCGGAACCTGCAGAACCAAGTTAGCCAGGGACCTTCACTTACCTTTCCACGCCGCAGGGCTCTGTCAGGAACAGATAACCCAACCTTCGACCATCACGGCAGCCAAGTCATAAGACCTTCAGGGACCGGGGTCCATGGGCAGGATTACCACTCCCCTGGACCTGTATCGCACCCTGGCAAAAACATTTGGTATTGGGTCTGACCAAAGTACTGGGACCCAGGATACAGCCCTCCTAGGAGAGGCATTACAGGCAAAACCTTTTTCTTCTCAACCGAGGCCCGGGTACCAACCACTTTGGCCATGCATGCACTTTAGAAGGATCCGGTAAGTAGCTTGCTTGGCCCGAAGGCTTTTTTTAGCAAAGCTTCTTGTAGAGAAACAACTTCACCGTGACCACCACCTTAGACACTGGCGAAAAAACTGAGGTGCTCCCGGTATGGGAGGGGTTATATAGGAGGGGACTTCCTGTCTTGGGTGTACCAGTGTCCATCACCTGAAGGTAGGCTCTATAACCCACATAGAAATTACTATGCTCTGTGTCCCGTGATGTACGATAAAGAAATCTATATATTTTTAAAATGTTCGGTCTTCTTTTATAGCGCAAAAAAAACAAAAACGCAGAGGTGATCAAATACCACAAAAAGACACGCCGGCCTTTTGTTTGGTTGCCAGGTGACAGGACTGCTTAATTTCGCGCTGGCATCCTTGTGCGCTGGTGGGCGGGTGACGTGGGCCCCCGCAGCTCCGTCCATTCGCCTTTTGTCTCCGCCCATCGTGGGCGGTGACATTTCGCCTTGTGGACTCGGCTTTGTTGCTGGGCCCACCACAGACTATCATCTGCTCGGAGGGGGAGCTTCTTGGGAATTCCCGCACCTCGCTGGTCATTCCTATAATCTGTTTGGCTGCTTCGCTTTCATCCATCTTAGTGATTATCGTCTCATTCCAACATCCAGTCAAATGTAAGCACATTGGGGGTTATTTACTAAAGGCAACTCCACTTTGCACTACAAGTGCAAAGTGCACTTAGAAGTGCAGTCGCTGTAGATCAGAGGAGGACATGCAAGGAAAATAAAAAACAGCATTTTAACCTGCACAAGATTGGATGATAAAATCGGCAGAGCTTCCCCTCATCTCAGATTTACAGCGACTGCACTTCCAAGTGAACTTTCAGTGCAATTTGTAGTGCAAAGTGGATTTGCCTTTTGTAAATAACACCCATTATGTGTACCTCTATCTCTCTATGCTTAGTTTAGGTATACTTGCAGGGCTATAGGAGAGAGATATTTATATATGTGTGTAAAAAAAATTTTAAGTCTTAGGGCCAGATCCACATATAATTGGATAGGCGCAGCGTATCAGAGATACGCTACGCCGCCGTATCTTACCTGGCTTTAAGTCAAATCCAGGAAGATTTTGCGCCATAAGTTACGGCGGCGTAGTGTATTTCTGGCGGCGGAATTCAAATCGGCGGGTAGGGGGCGTGATTCATTTAAATGAAGCGCGTCCCCGTGCCAATTGAACTGCGCATGCTCCGTTTAGAAATTTCCCGCCATGCTTTGCGCGAAATGACGTCGCAATGTAATTTTTGGAACTTAGACGTGACTTACATCCATCCCTATTCACGGACGACTTACGCAAAAAAAAAAAAATATCTCAAATTTCGACGCGGGAATGACAGCCATACTTTAACATGGCAAGTCTATCTATACGTCGCAAAATAGCAGCTTTAACTATACGCCGGAAAAAGCCGACTATAGACGACGTAACAGAATGCGACGGCCGCGCGTACGTTTGTGGATCGTCGGGAAAAGCTAATTTGCATAACCGACGCGAACTCCACCCAGCGGGCGCCGAAGTATTGCACCTACGATCCGAAGGCGTACGAAGCCGTATGTTTGTCGGATCGAACCCAGAAGCCATCGTATCTTGGTTTGAGGATTCAAACTAAAGATACGACGCGGGTAATTTGAAAGTAAGCGGGCGTATCAGTAGATACGCCGGCGTACTCGCTATGTGGATCTGGCCCTTGAATTTTGATTTTGGCCAGTAAAGTATTTTATTATATAGATTAGTCTTGGTCAGGATATCACCATTTATCGATTTTGCATCCTTCCACCTTGGACCCACTTTTGAGTTCAGCCTTGTGTCCACCGCTCACCCCCAAGTGAGGTATGTCTGGAGTCTATTGTTCATTCATTATGGTTTATTACTTAATCGGCATGCGTTCACTTTGTGTTCACATGCAACTCATTCTGTAATCTGAATATTGTCTGTAGCTTGTATTCATGCTTGCTTATATGATTCCAACAGACCTGGGCCTCTCATATTACCGGTGCGGACCTCCCAGCTGCGGGTCAAGTTTATCTCCCAATAGTCTGATCCCCCTTTTGACTACCAATCCGTCTTAAATTTTTTAGGGAACCGTGTGGTTGGCGCAGCCATTTTTCTCCTTTCTCCTGGGGCTTCACAGAACAGCTGTATTTATACTGAGATTAAATTACACACAGGTGGACTCAATTTACTAATTTGGTGACTTCTGAAGGCAATTGGTTCCACTAGATTTTAGTTAGGGGTATCAGAGTAAAGGGGGCTGAATACAAATACATGACACATTTTTCAGATATTTATTGTTAAAAAATGTTGAAAAACATTTATCATTTTCCTTCCACTTCACAATTATGTGCCACTTTATGTATGTCCATCACATAAAATCCCAATAAAAAACATTTACGTTTTTGGTTGTACCATGACAAAATGTGGAAAATTTCAGTAGGTATGAATACTTTTTCAAGGCACTGTGGGGTTTATTTACTAAAGACAAATCCACTTTGCACTGAAAGTGCACTTTGAAGTGCAGTCGCTGTAGATCTGAGGGGGACATGCAAGCAAAATAAAAAACAGCATTTTTTGTTTGTACATGATTGGATAATAAAATCAGTAGAGCTTCCCCTCATTTCAGATCTCCCCCTCAAATCTACAGCGACTGCGCTTCCAAGTTCTTTGGCAGCGCATATATATATATATATATATATATATATATATATATATATATATATATATATATATATATATATATATATATATATTGTATTTGCTGGCGTATAAGACTACCTTTTACACATAAAAAAAATGTCCAAAAAAGCAGGGGTCGTCTTATACACCGGGTCAGCTGCTCGGATGCCTGCTGGATGTGCTGTAGTACTGCATGTAGCTTTGGCTACATACAGTATTTACCGCTTAGCCAATCCCAGTGAGCGATGTATTCAAATAAATACAGAGCCTGCTCAGATTGGAGTAACAACCATCTACCATACATACAGTAGCCTGCTCGGATTGGCTTTGAGAGTCAGAGAGGCGTGGGCTGATGATGTTACAGCCTCTGCCAATCCAAGCAGGCTTTGTATTCATTAATAGAATACATCGCTCGCCGTGATTGGCTCCAGCTCCAGCAAGAATGAAGAATATGGCTCCATAAGGAAGAAATATAAGGGGGGAAGCCTCGGAAGGGGGGACGTCTTATACGGTGAGTACGGGGAATAAATCATAAAAAACTGTAAAATTAGGGGGTCGTCTTATACGCCCGGTCGCCTTATACACTGGCAAATACAGTGTATATATATATATATATATTCCTTATAAATTCCACTCGCCTGCTCGCATTTTGCGAGTGTATTTTGAGGGCTGGTGAGAAGGGGCTGTCTGGGAGCGGGGAGATGGGCACCACTGGCAGGCGGGTTGTATGGAAGCCTGGGACGGGTGATCTGTATATCAAAGTTCCCCGGACAAGGTGGAGGAGCTGTATTTGACAGCGTGTAGCGGGCACCACACAGCTATTGAAATTAAACCTGTTATGTTCCCGACACTCTGATCATCTGGGCGGTGGCTCTCCTCTCTCTTCCCCAGCACAGGTAGGCTGCATTGGGGACACAGGCTGCATTGGTGGGTGCAGGCTGCATTGGAGGACACAGATACATTTGTTGTTAATTTTTATCTTTATAACTTAATTTTGCATAAAACATTTAAGTGTAATTTCATAAGATCATTTATGAAGGCATGTTTGGGGGCGGAATTAGGGGTGGGCAGGGTAGGAGTTGTGCGGGGAAACTGGTGGCTAGTAACCCTTGAGGCCTGGCTAGTAGCTCAGGACTTTACATTTTGAGCCCTATATATATATATATATATATATATATATATATACACACACACACACACACAGTACCTCACAAAAGTGAGTACACCCCTCACATTTTTGTAAATATTTTATTATCTCTTTTCATGTGACAACACTGAAGAAATGACACTTTGCTACAATGTAAAGTAGTGAGTGTACAGCTTGTATAACAGTGTACATTTAATGTCCCCTCAAAATACCTCAACACACAGCCATTAATGTCTAAACCGCTGGCAACAAAAGTGAGTACACCCCTAAGTGAAAATGTCCAAACTGGACCCAAAGGGGGTTATTTACGAAAGGCAAATCCACTTTGCACTACAAGTGCAGTCGCTGTAGATCTGAGGGGGACATGCAAGGAAAATAGAAAAAACAGCATTTTTGCTTGCACATGATTGGATGATAAAACCAGCAGAGCTTCCCCTCAAATCTACAGAGACTGCACTTACAAGTGCACTTGCAGTGCAGAGTGGATTTCCCTTTAGTAAATCAACCCCAAAGTGTTAATATTTTGTGTGGTCACCATTATTTTCCAGCACTGCTTGGCATGGAGTTCACCAGAGCTTCACAGGTTGTCACTGGAGTCCTCTTCCACTCCTCCATGATGACATCACAGAGCTGGTGGATGTTAGAGACCTTGCGCTCCTCCGCCTTTCATTTGAGGACGCCCCACAGAAGCTCAATATAGTTTAGGTCTGGAGACATGCTTTACTAGTCCATCACCTTTAGCCTCAGCTTCTTTAACAAGGCAGCTCATGCCATGTTGGAATACTGCCCTGCAGCCCAGTCTCCGAAGGGAGGGGATCATGCTCTGCTTCAGTATGTCACAGTACATGTTGGCATTCATGGTTCCCTCAATGAACTGTAGCTCCCCAGTGCCGGCAGCACTCATGCAGCCCCAGACCATGACACTCCCACCACCATGCTTGACTGTAGGCAAGACACACTTGTCTTTGTAATCCTCACCTGGTTGACACCACACACGCCTGACACCATCTGAACCAAATAAGTTTATCTTGGTCTTATCTGATCACAGGACATGGTTCCAGTAATCCATGTCCTTAGACTGCTTGTCTTCAGCAAACTGTTTGTGGGTTTTCTTGTGCATCATCTTTAGAAGAGGCTTCCTTCTGGGACGACAGCCATGCAGACCAATTTGATGCAGTGTGCGGCGTATGGTCTGAGCACTGACAGGCTGACCGCCCCCACCCCTTCAACCTCTGCAGCAATGCAGGCAGCACTCATACGTCTATTTCACAAAGACATCTGTATATGACTCTGAGCACGTGCACTCAACTTCTTTGGTCGACCATGGCGAGGCCTGTTCTGAGTGGAACCTGTCCTGTTAAACCAATGTAAACCCGCTCTATGGTCTTGGCCACTGTGTTGCAGCTCAGTTTCAGGGTCTTGGCAATCTTCTTATAGCCTAGGCCATCCTTATGTAGAGCAACAATTCTTTTTTTCAGATCCTCAGACAGTTCTTTGCCATGAGGTGCCATGTTGAACTTCTCATGACCAGTATGAGAGAGTGAGAGCGATAACACCAAATTTAACAAATTTACTAACAGGTCACATGACACCGGGAAGGGGAAAATGGCTAATTGGGCCCAATTTGTACATTTTCACTTAGGGGTGTACTCACTTTTGTTGCCAGCGGTTTAAACATGAATGGCTATGTGTTGAGGCATTTTGAGGGGACAGCAAATTTACACTGTTATACAAGCTGCACACTCACTACTTTACATTGTAGCAAAGTGTCATTTCTTCAGTGTTGTCACATGAAAAGAGATAATAAAATATTTACAAATATGTGAGGGGTGTACTCACTTTTATGAGATACTGTATATGTGTGTGATCTCGCTGTGGTGAGATTTCTCGGAATTAGGGATGGGTACCTGTCAAAAACATGTAACAGGTACCCGCTCCCCCCCCCCACCCCGAAAGGTGGCAAAAGTGGCACCAGAGGGGAAGAGGAAGCAGATAAGCGGAGCTTCCACTTGAGGGTGGAACTCCGCTTTAAAAAAAAAACAAAAAAAAAAACCACATTATTTATCTCCTTTATCTATATATCCATCAGTCTCAGAGGGAAGAAGTAGGCTGTCACTACTGACCTTCTTTTGAATATTATTTTTTTTCTGATTATCTCCAGCTTCAAATATTTCAAAATTACTCTTCTACTCATTTGCGCTGGGTTAGTTATGCAGAAGCCAATTTTAACCACTTGACCTCCAGAAGGTTTACCCCCTTCATACATCGCTATACCCAAATAAAATTTATATAATTTTTTTCACACAAATAGAGCTTTCTTTTGGTGGCATTCGAGGAACCTCTGCGTTAAATTTTTTTTGTGCTATAAACAAAAAAATACTGACAATTTTGAAAAAAAAATAAAAAACACCACTATTTTTTACTTTCTGCTATAAAACATATTTAATAAAAAAATGTAAAAAAAAAATCAGAAATGTACGCCAATATTTATTCTGCTACATATTTTTGGTAAAAAAAAAATCACAGTGAGCGTATATTGATTTTTTTTATGCTAGTAATGGCGGCGATTAGCGACTTATGGCAGGACTGTGATATTGCTTTGGAAAAATCGGACACTGACACTTTGTGGGAACCAGTGACACCAATACAGTGATTAGTGCTAAAAATATGCACTTTCACTGTACTAATGACACCGGCAGGGAATGAAGGCCGTATGGGTAGAACTCCAAAGGGTAAAAGTAAGCGAGAAATTACTAGTGGGGGTATGTTGCAGTTCCCCTAACCTGATGAGTGGAAAGAATGTACGAAATGCTTCAAGCTCTTTAGATGCTACAATCGTGTCTTTAAATTTTAAGTTCTTAGGTCCCTTTCACACATTTTTTCAGGCGGACCTGAATGGACGCTCCATCTACCTCTATAGAGCGACAGATGTCAGCAGTGACATGTCCGCTGACATCCGATCCGCTAACTGTGGATGGATGGAAACCCCATTTTCCATCCATCTGGAGGATCAGATGAAAAACGGACAAGCGGTCCATTTCCATCCTATCCCCCCATAGAGGTGAGCGGGGCTCAGACAGGTCCATCCCTGTACAGTGAGCAGACGGACCTGTCCTCCGCTGGCTCAGTGGGGATCAACGGAGAGATCCCTGCTTAGCAAGCAGAGTCGGCCAAAATGGACAGCTCCTTAATCAACAATTTTTCTACAATTATGCTATCATAATCATGTTTTTTTTGTATATATATATATATATATATATATATATATGCACACACACACACACACTATGTGAATATGGATAGTTTGTTGTGTCACAAGTCAACATTATGAACTGCCATGTTATTATATACTAATATGTGTTACATATATGAACACATTTTTATTCATCAATACATTTATATCTGCATTGACGTTTTACGCCGAGAACTGGAGCATGCGCACTGGGCTATTTTAAGCCCGGCGCATGCGCAGTTCGTTAGAATCGGGGGCGCGCTTAATTTAAATACAAGCCGCCCCCTAGTATATACGCGTGGATACGCCGGGCCATTTACACTCCGCCGCCCCAAACTACGGAGCAAGTGTTTGGGGAATACAGCACTTGCTCCTGTAGGTTGGGGCGGCGGAGTGTAAATGGCTTACGCGCCGCCCGCCTAGAATCTTAGAGAATATGGCCCAGAGTGTGTTTTGGGAACGAGCCTGCACAAGCGGCTTGATATCGGGGCACTTAGCAGGGAGGAGGAGCAAGGAGTGCTAGCCAGGCTGCTCTGTGCAAAACCATTACACAGAGCAGGTAAGTAGGACAGGTTTGTTATTTTAAATAAATACATTTATTATTTCAGCAGGAACGTAGCTTAGCAAGAACACTGGTGACAACACACCCTTACCATGACCACGATGAGCAGCAGTATACTGATTAGGTCATTTCTCTGCTCACTCCCCCGGTCAGCACCTGCACAGTAGCAGAACCTGACTGGCTACTATGTGTTGGCCCACCCTTTTCCAATCTGTGTGATGCTCTGTACAGCTCTACAGGAAGTAGCTATGAAGACAAATTCAAGAACGTACTTGCTTTTCAAAATATATTTATTTTCCCTAATAAATTAAAAAAAAACAAAAAAAACACTGTATTAAAGAGCTCCAGGCTCCTTCAGAAAAAAATAAAAGTCAGCAGCTACAAATCCTGTGGCTGCTGACTTTTATTTTAGGACACTTACCTGTCCAAGGATACCGCTGTGTCTTCACCAATTTTTTGGTCTTGGGTGCTGCCCCAGCCATTGCTTATAAGGGAAACTGGCAGTGAAGCCTTGCAGCTTCACAGCTGGATCCCTACTGCACATGCGCAAAGCACGCTGCACTTTGTGAATGGCCCCGCGGTGGGGGAAGGAGGAGGGGGGACAAACTTCCAGGTGATTTTGCCGTAGCGAGATTACTCCAAAGTGAGAGCGGGAAGTTGTCAAATCCAGGTACCAACATACTTATTTATAACATTTTATAACAGAAACAAAAAAATATTTTTTTGATTTGTTTAGCAAAAAAAACCCAGAGGTGATCAAATACCACCAAAAGAAAGCTCTATTTGTGGAAAAACTAAATTATAATTTGGGTACAGTGTTGAATGACCGCACAATTGTCATTCAAAGTGTAACAGCGTTGAAAGCGGAAAATTGGGGGTAAAAGTGTCCAGTATTGAAGTGGTTAATCATTCACATGGGGTGGCAGATTTTTTGTTAACGTAATGTTCCATATTTCTATAAGCCCCATCTACAGACCACATTACCCACCACAACACATTTGTGGGGAAAAGATCCTTGTACTCTTAAAGCGGAGCTCCACCCTAAAGTGGAAAGTGGAACTCACGCTGATCGGAACCCGCCCCCCCTCCGGTGTCACATTTGACACCTTTCAGGGGGGAGGGGGGTGCAGATACCGGTCTAAAGACAGGTATTTGCACCCACTTCCGGCCACACGTCTTGGGCAAAAGACGGGTTTTTCCAGACTTCCCGTCTGTCCCCCGTTGTGTGCTGGGAACACTCGGCTCCCAGCACACAGCGTGTGAGCCAATCGGCGGGCGCAGCGCGACTCGCGCCGTAGGGAACCGGGTAGTGAAGCCGGAGCGCTTCACTTCCTGGTTCCCTCACTGAGGATGGCGGGGGGAGCAGCAGAGAGACGAGCGAACGCTCGTCCTCTGCTGCGATCGGCGCTGGACTCCAGGACAGGTAAGTGTCCTAATATTAAAAGTCAGCAGCTGCAGTATTTGTAGCTGCTGGCTTTTAATATTTTTTTTTACTGCCACATCCGCTTTAACATTGGAATAAGCAGCTTTGTCAATGCAGGTGTTTGGAAGCTGGCAGTGGGTTACAGGGTGGGGATGGTAGGGGGTTAGCAAGGTGGCAGTGGGGTGCCAGGTGTGATCATCAGGTAGGGTGTTAGCAAGGTAGCCAAGCGGACATCTTTTTACACCCACCGAAGTCTTGCATTTAACACTTATTTTTACCAGTAAACTGATCTTATATTGATGTTGAATTATAAAAGCAGCAGTGTTCTGTCAGATTAGCAAACCTG
The DNA here is from genome assembly GCF_905171775.1 of Rana temporaria. Taxonomy (NCBI): domain Eukaryota; kingdom Metazoa; phylum Chordata; class Amphibia; order Anura; family Ranidae; genus Rana; species Rana temporaria. The sequence continues at coordinate 438,390,936 of NC_053492.1, forward strand.
TGAGATCAGCAGGCCTCGCCGCTGCTTTTAATATTTAACATCAAAACAGTCACAAGGGTTTCTAAATACCGTATTTCACTATATAATCTCAGTTTACGTGTAAAACTAAGTGTGAAATGCGAGACTTCGGTGGGTGTAAAAAGATGTCCGCTTGCCGCCTTCTGACTGTAGGCTTACTGCAGACGAGTGCGGGGTGTACCAAGATGGCCGTGCCATTCCGTTACATATTCTGATAGGTAGCAGCTTTCTGACAGGACACTGGCAATGCAACTGTCACATTGGTTGTAACCGTTTGCTGTCAGCTAATACAAAATCAGTCAGTGGTGACTGGTTACTGTTATGGGACACGGTCCATGCTGGGACTGTCCATTCACCTTCAGGTGCGATCGCCTAGTGCGTTTTTATTCCATGGCGGTTCTCTCAGGTGATGACAGGCTTATGATAAAACCAATGCTCAATCGCCTGACAGAACCGCCATGGAATAAAAACGCACCAGACGAGCGCACATGTTCACGTATGAATGTGACTGGACAGTCCCATCACGGACCGTGTCCCATAACTAGGGTTGTCCCGATAACACTTTTTAAAGACCGAGTACAAGTACCGATACTTTTTTTCATGTACTCGCCGATACCGAATACCGATACTTTTTTGAAGAATGCTCCTTACATTCATGGTCAGTGGGAAGAATGTCCCTTACATTGGTGGTCAGTGAGAAGAATGATCCTTACATTGGTGGTCAGTGAGAAGAATGATCCTTACATTGGTGGTCAGGGGGAAGAATGTTCCTTACATTGGTGGTCAGTGAGAAGAATGATCCTTACATTGGTGGTCAGTGAGAAGAATGTCCCTTACATTGGTGGTCAGTGGGAAGAATGCCCCTTACATTGGTGGTCAGTGGGAAGAATGTCCCTTACATTGGTGGTCAGTGGGAAGAATGTCCCTTACATTGGTGGTCAGTGGGAAGAATGTTCCTTACATTGGTGATCAGTGGGAAGAATGTCCCTTACATTGGCGGTCAGTGGGAAGAATGCTCCTTACATTGGCGGTCAGTGGGAAGAATGCTCCTTACATTGGTGGTCAGTGGGAAGAATGCTCCTTACATTGGTGATCAGTGAGAAGAATGTTCCTTACATTGGTGGTCAGTGAGAAGAATGTCCCTTACATTGGTGGTCAGTGGGAAGAATGTTCCTTACATTGGTGATCAGTGGGAAGAATGTCCCTTACATTGGTGGTCAGTGGGAAGAATGTCCCTTACATTCGTGGTCAGTGGGAAGAATGCTCCTTACATTGGTGGTCAGTGGGAAGAATGTTCCTTACATTGGTGATCAGTGGGAAGAATGTTCCTTACATTGGTGATCAGTGGGAAGAATGTCCCTTACATTGGCGGTCAGTGGGAAGAATGCTCCTTACATTGGCGGTCAGTGGGAAGAATGCTCCTTACATTGGTGGTCAGTGGGAAGAATGTCCCTTACATTGGTGATCAGTGAGAAGAATGTTCCTTACATTGGTGATCAGTGAGAAGAATGTTCCTTACATTGGTGGTCAGTGAGAAGAATGTCCCTTACATTGGCGGTCAGTGGGAAGAATGCTCCTTACATTGGTGGTCAGTGGGAAGAATGTCCCTTACATTGGTGATCAGTGAGAAGAATGTCCCTTACATTGGTGGTCAGTGGGAAGAATGTTCCTTACATTGGTGATCAGTGGGAAGAATGTCCCTTACATTCGTGGTCAGTGGGAAGAATGTTCCTTACATTGGTGGTCAGTGGGAAGAATGTTCCTTACATTGGTGATCAGTGAGAAGAATGTTCCTTACATTCGTGGTCAGGGGGAAGAATGCTCCTTACATTGGTGGTCAGTGGGAAGAATGTCCCTTACATTGGTGGTCAGTGGGAAGAATGTTCCTTACATTGGTGATCAGTGAGAAGAATGTTCCTTACATTGGTGGTCAGGGGGAAGAATGCTCCTTACATTGGTGGTCAGTGGGAAGAATGTCCCTTACATTGGTGGTCAGTGGGAAGAATG